>NC_056736.1:22268311-22303311 GCF_019279795.1 Protopterus annectens | reverse complement strand
AGTGAAATGTTTGGGTATTGAATTTTGTTTTATTACGGATTAGTTGGTAGTCTGTCTAGTAGGACTGAGATTATGTCTAATCAAATAAGTGGGCAAGTGGTCAGTGATGCTGTTGGGGAGACATCCTGATTGGAGGGATAAGGAAGATTTGTTAGTGAGGGTCCAGTCTAGAACTGAGTGTAAGTTAGAGGTTTTATTTATTCTGCTGGATTGTTGTATGACCTAGAAGAAGCCATGTAGGTTTATAAAGTTAGAGAGATTATTGGTGTCATAGGTGGTCCAACCTATATTAAGGTTTCCCATTATGGTAATTTGTTAGTGATAGGTTAAGGATAGCCAGTGGAGAATATCTTCAATTTGTAGAACAATTTTCTCCTTGGGGGATATAGATGGCTACTATGATAAATGGTTTGTTTTTATTAATATTTAGTTTTCTGATAAGTATTTCAGTGCTGAATGAAGGAAGATTAGTGTTAATAAGTTCTAGTGCTATATTTTGTTTGAACGTTATGGCTACACCACCTCCCTGTTTAATTTTACAGTCAAAATGGTATAGGTTGCATCCAGGGGGTAGGATTTCATTATTGTTGATATGTGGTTTGAGCCAGGTTTCACTCAGAATGGTAATGTGAGGGGAGTATACATCTATCAGAGCATGTAGGTCATGAACTTTATTCAGTATACTTCTTAGATTTATGTTAAGGAACAGAAGAGAGTATCCTTTGAGGTGAGAGAAGATGATATGGGGTTTGTGTGGGGAATGTGTAGTGGTTATGTTTTGATTGATTTGAGGGCCAGGGTTGGGGTCGATATCACCACTGAGTTTTACTTGTGATAATATGCTGAGTATAGTTTTTTATATTTATGTAGTACTTTGTGGTGTGAGGGGAGAGCTTCAATTTAAAAAAATGTTTTTGGTATTTGACTGGAAAGTAGCCTGTGTGGGTAGTGTTGTGGAGACTGGTTGTAATGTAGAGGTTGTTAATGGAGTTTTGAGATCTGGGATAGTAGTTGAGGAGTGATAGGGGTGTTGATTACTGATGGTGAAGTGGAAGTATGCTAGGAGGTAGAGGAAAGTGAGAGTGAGTAAGTTAGCTGTGTGAATATATATATATATATATATATATATATATATATATATATATGTGTGTGTGTGTGTGTGTGTGTATGTGTATGTGTGTGTGTGTGTGTGTGTGTGTGTGTGTGTGTGTGTGTGTGTGTGTGTGTGTGTGTGTGTGTGTGTGTGTGTGTGTGTGTGTACTGTATATAGACATATACTGCATGATACCTTTGTATTTCCAGTTATAGTAGTGTGGGAAATACGTTGATGCAATGCTTGTAGTACTACTCATGGCATAAATCTGGTGCTGTCATGTTTACCATCTATGCAACAGCCTTTGTATTATGATTGGCAGCTGTTGAACTACATCATACATAAGTACTGTGAGTCATTAATACAGAATGTTTATGACTCACGTTACCCATTAATTGCAAATACTGCCTTCTATTACACTGAGACATGCATATTGTTTCTAGTATTACTCCCTTGAACTCCTCCCACTGTCCAAAGTCATTCATGGGAATGGTCTGATTATGAGGATTCAGTGTAGCCATACTCCTTCCACTGACCATAGTCATTCATGGGGATGGTCTGGTTATGAGTATTCATTGTAGCTGTACTGCTCCCACTGACCAGTCATTCATGGGAATGGTCTGATTATGAGGATTCAGTGGAGCAGTACATGGTGGCAAAGGTCACTATAGTTCTACACTAGACTTTTGGGTCCCAGCACCTAGAATACTAAAAGCATGTCTCTAAGAGCAGAAAAGTAGATTAAACTACTGTTTCCAGATAAGAATACTGAGGAATTTTAGATACAAATTTCTAGTATTTAAGTATTTAACCTTTATAGGTGTGTAGGTGTTCAAATATTTGACAATTTCATTCACTACACAAATATAGTAAACAGAAACACACATTAATTATGAGCTGTCATGTTAAATAGTAAGCATAAAAATGTGGGGTATTGAGATCACTGTTGCTATAAAATATGTTTCTCATTCATAACAAATTTAAGTTAATTTGGTAAACAAAAGAAATTTCAAAAGTACTTGCAAACAGTATGAAAAATAAAACCAGAAACTGATTAAACTATCAAAATTAAAATAAGGAAGGAACTTATTGACCTTATGGAAAGTTATTTTAGATAAAAATAAGAATGTCAAACTCTTCCTTATAGAAATATATTTTTAGTAATTCATCAAGAATTAAACTAGTTTATTCTCATTTAAGTGTTCCAGATCTGGTGAAAATATAATTCCTAGATAGTTGAATTTATTTATTAATTTGACTAGAAGAAGGTCTACGAGGGGGAAATTAGGATACTTATAGCACAAAGGAAATAAAAGAGAGATCTGCAAAAGTAGAAACTTTGGAGGCTTATAAGAAAATGATTCTGCAAGCATTAAATAATGACAGTTTATTTTATTTTATATTATTTTATTGTATTTTACTTAATTTGCATTTGTATTCCGGGGTAGAACACTGATCACAACTGATCATTTGCAGGTACTACTCAAGTGAAATAATCCACAAAGCAGAAAAGATATGACCAAGAGCAAAGAAGTTGCACATACAAAAACAGAACAGAAACTGACAATATATAACATTAATATCACATTCATAACAAAGTCCCAAGCACACAATCAGTCCCGACGGACTTGGGCACCCAGGTTGATAGCAAACTAACTTTTGACCACCGTGTTTTTACATGGTTCATCTCATTAGTAAGGATATCTCATCCAGGGACAAGAAAGTCATAACATCCCATTATTCTTCCCTTATAAGACCTACTATTGAGTACGATGCTCCTTTCGGCATGTACCTCACAAAGCACATGCAGCAGCTGGACAGACCACAGTGGTTCCTCACCAGGAGAATGCAGGGCCTCAAGCGTCTACCCTATACAGATAGGCTAAAAGCCCTGTACCTCTACTCGATCTCATAAAAATTCCTCAGAGGTGACCTCTGTCTGGCATACTTTGCAATCTCAGACCCATCCTTGATGGAACTGCTGCATATCCACAAGTCAAGCTCCACTCAGGTAACCTACATGTGTGACCTCAACCTGGTCTGTGACATCAATAGGACTTATTGGCGGGACAGATTTTTGTCCCAGAGACCCCCCCTTCTGTGGAATAGACTCCCTTTCCATATCAAGCAGAGAACCTCATTAACCCTTTTTAAGTGCAACCTGAATAACTGGATGGGGAACAGAAAATACACCCCTGGGATTCCACTGGTGTCCCTGCTGGACAGGGACATCAGGTGCTGACTTGTCAGAACATGGGTTAAATTCTTGGCTAAGCTTGTAAGGGCCTCAGGGTCAATAGCCTAGCAACTTTCTATGATTCTATCATCCTATGATCCTATGATAACAAATAGCTATACAACAGCAATTAATAAATGTAGCAAAAAGTATGTGAGAAATGTACATTTTACAATTTTTCATATAGTTCATACAACATCTATAAAAACTATTATTTTGATTGTGCAATCATAAAGCTTTGGCAGTTTTAGTATCAACGTTGTTCAACATATATTTTATTAACAATTCTGCATTAAGTAAATAAGGAATAAGAGTGCAACCTTGACACATACATGTTCTAAATTTGAGTGTTGCTTACCCAAACAAAAGTTAATTGTCATATAACTTCTTTATACTATTTATAAATAAAGTTGTAAAATATTTGCTACTTTGAATAAATAATTATGAAAAACATTGTTAAATGCTTTAAAGCAGGAATAGACAGAAAATTAGATTTAGCTTTTGATTCTGCAATTCAGTAATTATTTCAAATTTATTGTATTATCTTGTATTATCTATGCTGGATTAATTTTGATAGAAAATGGTAATAATCATATGAATAATTGTTTTTAACCTCTAAGCTAATATCTTTGCAAGTAGTTTGATTGAATTAATTGAAATATTAAATACAACATTGGCTTATATTTCTGATGCTATCCCTACCAAGCACAGCTGCAGATGAAGTGCTGGCATTCGGAAATGAATTACAGTATTGCATTACTGCCCAATCAGCATGTTCTGATTGCACCCTTTAACACTTTGCTTTGTGTGGCTGCCATCTTTGCCTGATTCTAGATCTGATTATTGGTCAGAGAGAATTGTTTTATACTGATTCAAATAAAGATATGTAATAAACCAAGCCTAAATAATGTGATAAACATTCAATAACATATTTAAAATTGTAAAATAAAGTATCTGTAAATAAAGCTGTTAATGATGTAATGATTAAATAGTGCATTAATATAACCAAAGATTGCATTTTACAAGGATCTTATTTATTGCTTATTTATTTACTTTTGTATGTACTTATCTGTTTGAATTTGTTGACTGTAGCAAATTCCTGACTACAGCAGACCAATTTCATTCTCAGCCCAGATAGACTGAAAATACAGGATATGGTAGCAAGAAGAATGTATAAAGGTAGAGTTATAGCTTATACCAATAATTTACAGTAACAAATTATAATAGAGAGTTCCTGATGGAATCGAAAACAAAATATACACCTGGCTTTGTGGATTCCTTTATTGTGGTTTTACTGCTGTGGACGGTGTGTTCTGTTTTACAAATTATAATAGAGAGTATGTACTGAAAAGAGCGACTTAGTGGTACAGCTCAAATTCATATTTACACATGTACTAAAAATGAACCGAAAGAATGAACTGTGAGAGGAACAAGAGTATGATCAAAAGAAACACATGAATATAATCTGACTGAAGAGTATGCACACATTTATAAATATATATTTACACACACACACACACACACACACACACACACACACACATATATATATATATATATATATATATATATATATATATATATATATATATATGGATTCACTTTAGAAGCTACAAATACTGAAATATCGAAATTCAGTATTTCAAGCTCATAAATTGGAATCCTGAGAACAGCGAAAGCTCAGAAGTGCAAAATTCAAAACCTCAAATACCAGCGGTTTTGAATTTCATGCTTCTGTGGTTTCACTATGGTTATGGATTCAGGTTAGTGTGTGTGTGTGTGTGTGTGTGTGTGTGTGTGTGTGTGTGTGTGTGTGTGTGTGTGTGTGTGTGTGTGTGTTAAGGGTTTTGGATATGGCTATGGTATGTGTCACTGTGTTTTGTTGCTGTGATGTGTGCGTGCAAGGAGAATGTACCTTGTGTGGTGGTGTTTTGTGTGTGTTTTTGTGTAGTTCAACCTCGGAGTGAGAATATTTAAGTAGAGGGAGTGTGAGTGGTGTAGCCCCTCACATGAGGGTTGCAGGGGGCTTGCCCCTGCTTTAATGTAGTAGAGAGCTTGTGTGTGTGTGTGTGTGTGTGTGTGTGTGTGTGTGTGTGTGTGTGTGTGTGTGTGTGTGTGCAGTAGAAGCATGAAATTCAAAATTTCCGGTGTGCAAGATTTTGAATTTCACGGTTCTGAGTTTTCTTGGTTTCAAAAATTTGACTTTATAGCTTGGAAATACTGAATTTTGATATTTCAGTACTTCGAGGGTATAATGTAAATATATATATATATATATATATATATATATATATATATATATATATATATATATATATATATACATATATATATATATATATATATATATATATATATATATATATATATATATATATATATATATATATATATATATATATATATATATATATATATATATATATATATATATATATATATATATATATGGTGTACCATCAAAATGTTGTGGATGACATGTAGGACAATGGATATCCAAAAGTAAGTTGGCACAGGGTGTATGTGTGAAGAAAAACATGTCGAATGCACAACAGTGAATGATATTATGCATTCACTGTTGTGAATTCTGCATATTGAGTGGAGATGGCACTATAGTGAGGATTGGGAAATGTACCCTTTTCCTCACTGAAGTGTGATCTCAGAATTTGTGTATATAAGTAGCTGTTAGGATGGCATCTGAGGTTATATTCAAGAAGGGAAATTGTTTTACCACCAGAGTGGTGTACCTTGCTCCATGTGATACGTGCAATGGATTCTATGTTGGGAAAATGGTGAGGGTGTTGAAAAGCAGAATCTATGAGCACATATATGATGTTAAAATCAAGAAGGATTTTTTTTTGTTTTACCATCATGGCTTGTTAAAATCAGGAAGGATACAAGAGCATTCTATAGGCATTCCCTCACTTGTTCTAATTTTAAAGGTTTTAAATTTGGTATTTTGGATACTGTCAACATAGATTTGAAGGGGGGGGGGGTGACTGGAAAAAATTATTAAGTAAAAAAGAGCTGATTTGGCATCTCAGACTAGCAGCTAATTTTCCACCAGGTATAAATGATTCCTTGACAATACTTCCAGCCCTGAAAGAAAAATCTATGAAACTTTAAGTATTTTAACATCTTTACATGTATTACTGTGCCTGCATTTTTAAACATATGCTGAAGGTATTTAATATACAACAGTGTTTTATTTGTAAAAAGCTAAGTTGACTTGAATATTAACATCGTGTGTATTCAATATTGCTCATGTGACCATTTTACATGTGACTTTTTTGATAATACCATTGGCTCAATTTTATCAATTATGTAACATGTACTGGTATAAAAATGGTTCTTGAAGCAGTGTGCTTTATTCTGATGAAGTCCTCTATGTGAAAAATGAAAGTGTTTAGTCTTGTTGTGTTTTTACTGAAATAAACTGAGTTCATATACAGGCTTGTTTGGTGCATTTTCCATTTGGTTCCTGGTCTTCTGTTATTCGCACTGCACCAGATATTTGGATTTTGTCATCTTTTTTGGTGGTATTAGCCAACATGAACTCCTTGGATAACTTTGACGCACTATCAGGTAACACTGTCGGGTCAGAAATTGAGTTTTAAAAGCTTAAGGAAGAAGTTGCAGTTCTCAAGGGGAACTTAACTAGACTTATCGAATTATTGGCTCCCAAAGAGGCTAATTTGGCTGTTTCTGCTGTTTGCAGTGCACCTGTGTCTTCCACTCATTCTCCTGGCTGCCCTGGTAACCAAAATCTATTTAGGCAGGGTGTGCAGCCTGCTGGTGACTCTAGAGGGCACTGTGATGTCATTGTGGAAGTTGGTGTTCATGATGGATTTCTGACTCACAGAGGAAACAATGGAGCTGTTTACCATGGTTCACACCTGAATTCTATCAGAGAGGATGTTCCTGGCGTCAATATAAGGTCTCTAAAGGCAGCTAAAGGTACTGATACACTTTTTTCCTCAGAAATGAGGTTTAATAATTTTTCATCCACACAAAGGGCTGAGGGCTGTAATATGGCTTCTAGCCTTAGAAGTGTTCAGCATGATATTCATGGTAAATCTGGTGCCTTAGTTTTTAAAGCATTTGACTTTCAAGATATGGTAGGTTCTGGTCACACAAATTATGTAGCAGGAAATGTTCAACACTTTGGTTCAGTCAAGGACATGATTTTTTTTCTTTGAAAAGAGACTTTTTAAATACAAAAGTTTGCAAATGGAAATTGTGTATTTCAAACAATGTATCAATTTAAAAGTTATACCACAAGGCTTGAGTTTTTAAATTTCCCTTTGGCTTAATATCTGATGCCAATATGATTGAAGACTTTGTGTGTTTATTTGTTAAATGGGAGTGCAACTTCTAGAAAAAGCATTTTTACAATGAACAGATGTGGCAAAGATGGGTAAAGAGTTAGAAGATTTAAACACTAATTTTGTGAATGACTTGCTGTTTTCACAGTATCAAGATTTTTATGAAAAAATTAACAGGGTAGAAAGGAAATGTAATGCATTTTTAAAGAAAAAAAGAAAGTTAGAGAGGGATATTCAACATTATCAAACTAAATTTGCTTACCCTACTAGTAGGTTAACTGTGGAGAAATTTGTTCATGGCTCTGATGTGCACAGTAATTCTGCTGGTAATGACAGGGAAATGGCTGATATGTATAATGACCATGCTGAAGTGTATAATGAAATGGATGAAGGTGGTTCATAGGATTTTCAGCAACTAAGATGCTCAGAAAGGATGGCAAACAGAAATCAGGAGAGGAAATACACATACAGACATGCAGTGCAAATTCAAAAGGGACATCCCAACTGGGGGAGGGGGAGGAACAGATATTAATTCTTGGAATTGAACATATTCCACATTTTTATAATTACACAGGGCTATCAATAAAGGTTTTTTTTTTCACTTTTTTTTCTAAAGGATTTAAATTTGTTCCCTCCAAAATACCGGATGTTGCCAACTGTTAGATGTTCAGCTGTACACTAGGAAGCTCAATTTCATCTCCTTTTTACCCAATATCAAGTGGGGCCTTAAAATGAGGCAAGTGTACACAGAGATATTCTGAAGAGAAGTAGTGTGTTCAATCCACCACTCCATCCCTTCATTAATGTTTTTTAGAAGGCAGTGGAAGAAGACATGTATGAATTATGGGCTCAGAATACAAAGTTTTATGCCAATTTAAGTTCTGATGAAAGAATTCTCATGAATCAACTGAGGGGGGGGGGCACGGGACTATGTATCATGACCCCAGACAAGGGAGGTGATATAGTAATATTCATTTCAGAGGATTATTTCTGCATTATGCAGAATATTTTATTTAATGAAGAGAATTATCCACAGGTTTCTAAGAACCAAATAAATATTGCATATCAATGTATTGACAGCCATTTAGCAGAATATGTCCTGGACAAATGTATTACTAATGACCTCCTTAATTTTCTTACTAATTCCTGTCCTAAGGTGCTGGTCATATTCGGCATCCCAAAAATACACAAAAGCATCATTGAACCACCTTTTAGACATATTGTTGCTGCCTGTAGCCCCAAAACACATAATCTGGCACTGTCTGTAGATAAAATGACTAAGCATGCAGTGGAGAGAGTAGTACATCTAGTTAAGGATTCCTGGGATTTTCTAGGACAGCTTAAACAAAAAATCTATGGGCAGCTGATTTGGTATTTTTAACACTGATGTGAAAGATCTTTTCTCCTGTATTCCTAAGCAAGAAGGACTATAATTATTTGAAGAGACACTCTTTACATGTTCCACCTTGAATCATGATAAAGTAAACCTAGTGTGTGAAATGATGGCACTTATCTTAGAGAATAATATTTTATTCTTTGAGGGCCAATATTTCCAACAAACAAGATGAGTTGCCTGCACCCCTATATATGCAAATATAGTACTATTCGGCTGGGAATTAAAATATGTATTCCACAAAGAATTTTAGAACAACATCCATTTGTATTATAGGTGTTTGGATGATATCCTTATTTTGTGTAAGGGAAAAGTGGAAGATACCACTGGCTTTATTAACCATCTGAACAAAACTACTTCATTTTTGGAATTTACTTATAGTTACACTAGACCTATACATTACTTGGACACTGCAATTTCCCATACACCTACAGGTTTCAAATCGAACATATTTTGTAAGAGTACTTTTTGTAATTCTTACCTTCATTATACGAGCAACCATCCACTTTCACAGAAAAAGAGCTTAGTCAAAGGACAGGCTATAAGAATTGCATGTATGACCTCAGAATTGAGCGATGTGAGGCAGGACTTTTTCACATTAAGAGATCTGTTTTTAGAAAGGGGATACACCAAACAGATGGTGGAACAAATTATTGAGGAGGGTAACACAGGATGGGGAAAAAATATAAGCCCCATTAGGAAACCAACCATTAACTAATATAGCACCCACAGCTCCTGGTGAAACAGAGTTATGAATATGCATGTATAGTGCAATACAGTCCTATATCATATGAAGTGAAAAATATATTAAAAAAGAACTAGAGTATATTTAGGGTAAGTAAGGATGTGTTAACTGCAGTGGGAGATAAACCAGTTTTTATCAGCAAGCTGGGCATGAATATTAAACATCATATGGAAAACAAGTTGAATTTACCAATAGAAGGTGTTGTGGTACAACACCTTGTGGGAGATGCTCCCAAAGTACTAATATTTTCAAAGCACCTCAAACCCACCAAGCTAATAAGATGGCATCTAAGGTTATATTCAAAAAAGGAAATTGTTTTACCACCAGAGTGGTGTACCTTGCTCTGTGATACGTGCAATGGATTCTGTTGGGAAAACGGAGAGGGTGTTGAAAAGCAGAATATATGAGCACGTATATGATAAAAACAAAGGTACAAGTGCATTATATAGGCATTCCCTCACTTGTTCTAATTTTAAAGGATTTAAATTTGGTATTTTGGATACTGTGGACATAGGTTTGGGGGGGGTGACTGAAAGAATTTATTAAGTAAAAAAGAGCTGATTTGGCAAATCAGACTAGCAGCTAATTTTCCACCAGGTACGAATGATTCCTTGACGATACTTCCAGTCCTGAAAGAAAAATCTATGAAACTAAGTATTTTAACATTTTTACATGTATTACTGTGCCTGCATTTTTAAATATATGCTGAAGGTATTTAATATACAACAGTGTTTTATTTGTAAAAAGCTAAGTTGGCTTGAATATTGACATCCTATGTATTTAATATTGCTCATGTGATCAATTTACATGTGACTTTTGACAATACCATTGGCTCAATTTTATCTATTATGTAACATGTACTGGTATAAAAATGGTTCTTGAATCAGAGTGCTTTATTCTGATGAAGTCTTCTATGTGAAAGACGAAAGCACTTAATCTTGGTGTGCTTTTACTGCAATAAATGGAGTTCATATACAGGCTTGTTTGGTGCGTTGTCCATTTGGTTCCTATTTTATTAGACATTTTTTATAATGTTCAATAAGCACATTCAAAATTATTAAATCAGGCGACTATTATAGTGACTTATTCCCTTAGTCATTCACTTTTTATTTGATTGGAAAACAGCACCATGGAAGTTAGGGTAATTTTATCCTGCTATCAGTTAAGTCAATCATTTTAGGATACATTTGGTTTCTTATGATCTCTGGGGACCCAGTAAGAACTTTAGCATTGCATCATTTAGTAGAACTGTTTTTTTTTTTTTTTTCCTCAAGAGATGAAGGGTCAAAAAAGTTTCCATCTTTATTGTGTTATTTATTTTTATTTATGTATTTATTTTTAATTTATCCTTTGGGTTAATCCTGGTAAGCCAGAGACCTCTTTTCAGAAGGAGAATGAATGCGGAAGTTATACTCACTAGAAGAAATTTGGCAAGGGCACCATGGAAGTTCTGCGATTCTTTTCAATGAATGTGATGGGATCTTTTATGTCCACTGATGCTACCACCATCTCAGGCAGTTGGGGCCTTGATATGATGTTGCATATGAAGCATGACACACTCAGGAGTGCAGCACCCTCTCACTCCCTTATGCTTCATTGAAGTGTTAGTATTAGAGAATTAATCCATGAACCTTGAGTGGGATAATAACACTTAGAAATAAAACAAGTGTGCTTCTTGTTGTGCCACTGATAATTGTATCAATGGTAACAGTGCCTATCAAAGATAAAGAATAATCAGTCTTTTGGTAAACATTTTGAACATGCTAAAGAATGTTACATTAATTTAGAAACAGAATTTTTACGTTTTAACATTTTGCTTGGTTTCTTTCTCCATGTTAAATTTGGGGAAAAGCACATATTAAGTAGAGAATATCTGTTCCTATATAGCAGTATAGGTCATGGCCTCGATGGCAATCAGCAGCCAAGCAATGCAAATACATTGAAAAAAAAATCAGAAATACCTTCTAAGCACTATATTCACCAGAAAAGCACAGAAATGTATGAAATATGATAGCAATAACCCACGCCTGGGTGTGGGTAATGCTGGATTTACCCACGGTTGGCGTGGTTTGGTCACGAGGGCGAAGCCCGAGTGGCCAAACAAAGCTAACCGTGGGTAAATCCAGCATTACCCACACCCAGAAGTGGTTATTGTATTATAATGACATTATTTAAGAAAAAAAATACTTTTCTTAAATAATGGCATTGTATAATGCCTCCTTGCTGCCCTTCCGCAGCTGTCTGGTATTCTGTGGCAGTTCTGATGTACTGCGCATGTGTATGCCTACGCAGTACATCAGAGCTATGGGCAAAAGCAACGGAGAAAGCAAGATTTCCATTGCTTTTTACTGTTTTGCTATGTTAAATGGGTTTTAACATAGTGAGACAGCTTTAAAAAAAGCAGAGAATCTCTGTTGCTTATTTTAAAGCTGTCTCGCTATGTTAAACCCATTTAACATAGCGAGACAGGTTTAAATAAAAAAGCAATGGAGAAAGCAAGATCTCCATTGCTTTTTACTCACTGTCTCGCTATGTTAAAGGAGTTTAACATAGCGAGACAGGTTTAAAAAAAGCAAGAGAGATCTCCGTTGCTTTTTTTAAAGCTGTCTTGCTATGTTAAACTCCTTTAACATAGCGAGACAGTGTTTTAAAAAAGACTTATACTAATGGAAAAAGTCTGGGCGACCGGACCTTTTTCCATTAGTATAAGTTGATTTACAACATGCACGCTGACCAATCAGCGTGCACGTTTTGGAATATTAATGGGGGGTCATGGTATAATTTGTATTAATTATTTGAAGAAGAAAATAAAATACAGTCTACAGCTCACTCATCTGTCCACCATCTTTAATAGCCTGACATCACTGTATACAGGTTAATACTGCAGAGGACAAGGGTCATAGGGTTATGGAAAATTTCTGAATAATTCAGAGGAATTTCCTTTTAGTGAGAAGAATGATTCTGGACAATGATGTCCAACCTTTACTCTCACACACAGTTGGCTATAGTATGAGTATTCATAATAGGTAAATATCAGAGTTGTTTGGCTTCTGCTACATACCTACAATCAACTGCATTACTAGTTAAGTACAAACTTGCAGTGTTAAAGATTGTACTGCATTTTATTTTATTTTTCTGTGTATTTAATTGTTTCATTGGTCTGGTCTGTGTCTCGTAGTTATTTATATTTTCTATTTAATTGTTTCATAGAATGCTGTGATCTCTTTCTCTGCAGTTAGTGGGGGCTATTGTGTTTCACTTCATTGCTATTCAATGTTAAACTCTTAGCCTAGATGGTTTCTCTGTATTATAAGTGTTAGTCACATATCTGTCAATGTATTACTTCTCAATATCAGAGTTGTTTGGCTTCTGCTACATACCTACAATCAGCTGCATTACTAGCTGAGTTGAGTACAAACTTGCAGTGTTAAAGATTGCACTGCATTTTATTTTATGTTTCTGTATATTTAATTGTTTCATTTGTCTGTCTCTCTTGGTGGCTTTGGAATTGCCCACCCCTACTGTAAATTTGTGTTTGAACACTCCTCCTGGGTCTATATCATTTGCTCACTCAACCGAGTACAGTGAGATCATATTTTTTACTTCAGACACTCCTACCAGTCCCATCTGTTCAGCTCTATCCCAGCTATATTCCAGTCTAGTGTCACTAGCTCATTCTACCTAATACAGAGAGAACATTTTTGAAGGGCAAGCCACTTAGGTCCTTAATTTCTCCTTTCTCGCTTTCCACTTTCCAAAACAAAATTTCTAAGTTTGTTTCCTGCCTTTCCTGTAACTAGTTTAGTCCAGATACAGATTTGCTGTAACCAGGACTGCTTGTACGCTTCTGAGCCCCCAAAGCCTTTCTGTGTTGGAGGGATGCCTTCTAGCTTATCTACCACAAGATCCAGTTACAGATTCTTAGTTTTAGCACTTGAATTTGCTTATTCGTGCTCAGCACTTGTTCAGAACTTATCACTAAATAAGCTACAAATTACTACAGCACTCACCCTTTCTCTTTACCTAGAGGAAAGCAGTTTTTATACTTATTTTCCTCACTTGCTTAGAGAAAAACAGCTCTTATACTCGCTTTCCTCACTTGTCTAGCAGAAAGTAGTTTTTTATTCAGTCATGTCCAAGGTTCAGCTCCCAGTGTTCTCTCCTGTCTATCTAATGAATCTGTGCATCTTGAGGCAATGTAGCAATTGCCTCATGTACACAGACAACCCTCTCTTCTTACCACCAAATAACACAACCTGTGAGAGATGCACTTATCTAGCCAAACTGGAGGTAAAGCTCTCTTCAACCAAGACTGAACTTGACAGTCAAGAGGAGAAGGTAAACATTTGCACCACACCACACTCATCACATAGTCCCACTAAACCTACACCACCAAAATCCACACATAGAACACAAAATCATTTGCAGAGGCTCTCCATAATAATCTACTCAAACTACAGAGACCTCCAAAGCAGAAACGCAAGCAACCTCCACCCCTCCAACACAACCCAAATGAAACCTAGCCCACAGACTTAGTGTGCCAATAAACCACAGCCCATAAGGCAAACCAACGTACCCAACACACTACACATAGGTGACTCTGTAGTCAGGCACACTGATGTCCCACTCATCAGGCTAAACAAAGAGAAGGTTACTGTCAGCTGCCTGTTGGGTGCTAGGATCTGCCACATAACCCATGCTCTCAGGTCACTCCACAACAACTACAAATATGACTCTGTCATTGTCCATGTTGGTATGAATGACCTGTGACGTACCTCCCTGGACTACATGAAAAGAGACATGGAAGAGCTCTCCAATCTTGTAGTCCAAGCAGGTATGACCTTAGCCCTGAGTAGCATCCTGCCATTGCCCAGAATGATACCGCAGTACAAGGACAAAATGACTAACTTCAACAATTGGCTAAGCTTCTGCTGTCATTCTAAGGGGATCCAGTGTCTATCTGCCTGGGACAACATGGTCGACAGACCACGATGCTTTGCCAGAGATGGCCTGCACCTGTCACCCCTGGGATTCTGGATTACTGACTAAGGCTCTTCCCATCCCTGTAGTGCCTTTTTAGGAAAGGTTCAAATGACAAATGTACCACCATAACAGGGAAGGTTCAAATGACAAATGTACCACCATAACAGGGACAGGCAAGCAAAAACTGAGGGTAATGCTACTCAATGCTAGAAGTCTAAATCTCAAAATGCACTCACTTGAGGCACTTGATATCTGTGCAGTGATTGAGACCTAGTTCAAGGGTCTAGAGAGCACCCCTGCATTACCAGACTGTAACTCATACTACACTTTTCGGCCATCTAACCTGGACCTGAAAACCAAAGGCGGAGGTGTGTCCATATTCATTAAGGATATCCACACCTCCAGGCTAGTTGCGCAGCATAATGCATCCGAGGTTATCCAAGTGCAACTGACTCTGGGCAAAATTGCAATACAAATTGTAGCTTTCTACAGATCCCCCACCATGCCCCAGGATTCCCACTCCTTTTTTCTTGATATACTGGAAAATATTTGGGTTCAGCCAAACACCCTAATAATGGGCAATTGCAACTACCCAACCATTAACTGGGAAAACTACTCCATTTACCAACTCCTTCACTCAACACTTTCAGGAATTCATAAATTCCAATGCCCCGGATCAACTTATCCACACCCCCACCAGGAGCAACAATTTTCTAGACCTAGTCATTAACAACATGAGTGGCTGGTATTCACATCTGAAATCAACTCCTCATTGGTCATATCCAACCATAAGCTAATCACCCTAGATATCCACATCCTGCCCCACCCACCATTAAGGAAACCATGGTAAAAAAATTCTCCAAAGTGAATTTCATGCTTCTTAAGACCGAAGTGACAAACTTCTTGATGCCCATGCAGATGGACAATACAGTTATGACTTCGGAATCCTACACAAATGAACTCTAAGCATTTACACAAGTGCATGGATTGTGTTATCCCAAACAGAACCAAGATGCTATCTTCCCAAAAAAAGGAAGCCAATCTGGTGGTTCCCCTGCCATAAACTAACTCTACAACAGAAGGAAGAAACTGTTGCAAAAAAGAGTAAAATCCCATGAGTGGAGGAGCTCCCTGGTCAGCCTCAGTAAGAAGCTGAGATCCCTTAGGAGATCCTCCAAAGCTAGCTATGAAAACAAAATTGCCACTGATTCTAAGGGCAACCACAAAGCATTCTATAGCTATGTCAGGAATCTCAATGGCAACACCCAGATCTGCTCTGAGTTATAGCACAACAGTATGAAAATTACAGAACCAACTGATATTGCCAACATCCTGGCAGATAGGTTCAGTGCTAACTTTACCCCCACCCCCTAAAGGGCCCATAGCTATACAGGAAGAATGCAGAGTCCCTGTAATCACATCTATGCAGGTAATAGTTGTACTCTCTACTGAATGGCATACAGCAACAGTTATCCCACTCCACAAAGGGGGAGCCACCACTGATCCTGGGAACTATCGCCCTATTATCCTGATGAGCCTGGTCTGCAAGGCCATGGAACGTATCATCATGGAAATCATAAAGACATTGGTAGCCTCCAAACTCTGGACCCCACCCAGTTTGGGTTGGTGAAAGGCAGATCATGTCTTCTGAACCTGATTGACTTCTTTGAGGCAGTCACCAAAGCCGTAGACAAGGGTAAGTTGGCTCACATAGCCTAGCTTGACCCGCCAAGGCTTTTGACACCATCCCCCATTCTGGAATTATAGCTAAACTCACTAAACTAGGTATAAATTCCTACGTCACAAGATGGGTTGCCAACTGGCTCACTGACAGAACCCACACTGTAAAAGTTGCAGACTCCAAATCTGACCTCAAACCAATGACAAGTGGAGTACCACAGGGTTCAGTCTTGGGACCTCTCCTGTTTGATATCTACTTCTCTGAAGTACAGGCTAACTCAGAAGGCCTCTGGCTAATGAAATTCACAGATGACTGCAAACTAGGAGCCATAGTAGAGTCTCCAAATGATGCGGACATCGTACAGAAGGGTCTCACTGAGACAGATGCCTGGTGTCAGAGGTATGGCCTCAAGCTCAATGCCAAATAGTGCATGGTCATCACCTTTGGTAAAAACTCTGTACCCATGAACTGCCACATAAATGGCAGTCTACTTAATGCTGAATGTGTGATAAAGAGACCTTGGGACCCAGGTGGACAGTAGTCTCTCCTCTGATCATCACATCGCCACAGTAGTCAGGAAATCCTTCTATGTGGCACACCTCATAACAAGAGTTCTCATCCAGGAAAAAAAGAGGTCATTGTTCCCCAGTACTCAGCACTCATTAGACCCATTATAGGGTACAACGCCCCTTTTAGAAGGCACCTCACAAGATATCTGCAGCAGCTGGAAAGGCCACAGAAGTACCTCACAAAGAGGATTACTGGCCTCAAACAAATGCCCTACACTGACCGTCTCAAAAACCTCCAGCTTTATTTTGTAGTATATCGCCTACTCTTAGGAGATCTCTGCCTAACATATAAAGCTATATTAAACCCAAAGCTGTTGGACATCCTACACCTAAATAAATCCCAATCCCTCTGAGCTACAAGCTCTAGGGACACTTGTCACCACAATAAACAAGACATGCTGGAGGGATAGATTCCTGTCCCAGAGACTTCCTATACTCTGGAACAAGCTACCCATCTATGTCAAGCAAAGTTCCTCATTAGCACTCTTCAAGAAAACTCTGAGTGGATGAGAAATAGGAAATACACCCCAGGGATCAGTTCTGTGGCTCTGCTCAACAGGGACACAGCCAATTAACTTTCTTGGGTGGCATAAGCCAGGGACCCTTATTGGCTAGGCTTACTTAGGCCCTTGGGCCAATAGCCTAGTACCTACCTATGCACCCATGTGCTGAAGTTTGACCACAGGCATATTTGCTACCAGAAATAGGTAAGGATATTACATAATTGGCACTACTTTAAATTAAATATGTCCATCAAAAATGTCCACAGGTTTCCTTAACAATTATTATATTATTATTATTTTACAAAGAATAACCATGTGCAATATGATGAATATGCCCTGACAGCAATATTACACCATTATTAAGCAGAGAATACTCAGAGTTTTGCAGAACTGCTGTTATAGAGTATTGCTAATCTGTACAGTATAGTTTGGACCCCACCAGTATGAGGGGATTGTAGGGGAAGAGAAGATAATACGATGGAAATATACAGAACACATATATAGCATTGTGTATTTTTCTTCTCTAGATTAAAGTACTATTAACCCACATACACAATTTTGTAAATAATTCTTTTGACCAAAAATATGTACATAATATTGAAAATAGTGTTTTGACCAAAAATGCATAGAGTGCTGTTTTCTTCAAATTTAGTATGCATTTTGTTTAGTTGTAACTGCTACTTTAGTAGCAGCTATAGGCCTATTTGCACACTTTATGCCACTGCAAATACAGATTGATGACCATTTAACTATTATCAAGTGACAGCAATAGTCAGCATTTCTTGGTAAGGATTGTCAAAGCCCTTTTTTGACCTGGTTAGAACTACTATAGATGAGGGTTTAAGTGTGCACATGCATACAGTCTGCCTTTGTCTTAAAATACCTTCAGTACTATCTTTGTGAAGGAAGTATAAATAGACTGTTGACGGTCATAATATACACAGAATACTGTAAAGTAGGTCAGAAAGAGAATGTGGATAGGCCCTAGTTAGAGTTTAAAAAGCCAGATAGTATAATACCAGAGAATAGCTTAGTTAGAATGACTTGGGCAAGTGCATAAGCTAAGAGTAAGGATAAAGCAGCAGTTCTACAAAATCACACAATGAGCCATAACAGGTAGAGTTCACTCAGATAGAAGAATGGAGAGCTGTCAGGTACCAACATCATTACTACTGAGCTTGGGAGTTTACTGTGTGTTGTCATATAGCAATGAAGATGAACTGGAAGAAAGTATTTAACATTTTACTGATTTCACAAAGTCATCAATAGGTTTTTAACAACAGAAGTTATACAAAGGATGATGAAAGTATTGTTTCATGGGTGAAGTGAAGATTTTAAACATGTGCTTATCATGGATGCACAAATTAAGCATAGTAATACATTTCTGAAATAGAATTATAGAAGTAAAGTATGGAACTGGAAGGGATACAGTAGCAAAAACTGACAAGGAAAGAAACTCAAAGATAATGTTATCAGAAAGTTTAAAAACACTGTTGAAATACCATGATTCTTAATGTGCTGATTGTACAAGATTACCTTAATTCAATGTATTCCTATCATTGTGTAACTATGTGAAGTTGAATTTCTTCATTTCTGTGTGTATATTGTAAAAATGTTAAATGAATAAAACGATTTCTTTAAAAACACTTAAAACAAGTAAGACACTTGCAGAAGCAACATTTGTAACCATTGAAATACTGTGATACATAAAAAGATATTGTCAGGAAAAAGTAACAACATATTTCAAAAATGATATTTCATGTTACAGTGGAAAGCAAGTCCTATGGGGGCCTCCTCAAAGCCTTGTCCTTATATTTGGTCTCCTACAGGCTGTTGAGAGGTGACCTATGCTTGCCCTACAAGGCATTCTTTGCTCCAGCCCTGAAGGACCTGTTCCACAGCCGCAAAACAAATAGCATCAGGGATACGTGGTTCGGGGACATAAACCTTGCCTACAACATAAATAGTACATGATGGAGGGACAGGTATGTACATCAGAGGTTATCTGCTACAGGCTTCATATCCATGTGAAGCCTATTCATCCCTGCACTTATTCAAGCAAAACTTGGATCATTATATCGTGAATGGTAAATGTACAACTGGTCTCTATTAGAGAGAGTGAAAACTTAAAAATGCTTGTCCAGTTGTGTCCAAATGTGCACACCCCTACAAAACCATTAAGAACTAATAGTGATAAAATTGTTTTGGAAGTATAGCTAGGCTATATTTACTATGATGATATGATGCATGCAACTCCTATAGATTGATGTATGCAGATTTATTGATCTCACGTCAATAAAGATCAACAGGATAGGGACAAGTTAGAAGTTGTTAATAAAATGTTGAACAGTATCTAACAGAAGCAATACATAAAAAAAAATGAAATACATTTTCCCAGGTTTTCTTGGATGGGGTGGGCCTCTACATATCCATGCTGATGGTTCACCTGGTGTTTAACTCCTCCAGACCAGTGTTATCAACAACCTTTCCAGGCCAGCTATGATGGAGCTCCCACAGGAGATGAATGAGCCTCAAAGCCACCACTGCTGCTTGCAGACATGGCATTCCAAGAATAGGCTTTACCCTTCCTCCCATGTGCTGGCAACATGCTGGAGGTTGAGATTAGTCATGATGAGGGGTTACTGAGGACAGCTCCATGTAGGCCTAAAGATGGGTATGCATCATATCTCCCCCACTCGCACAGCCCAGCCACTGATATATGCCCTTGGTTCTACAAGAAGTAGACTAGCAGTTTGGTCCAACTCGCATGTGATCCCTTCTCCATGTGAAGGTCAAGCGGGTTTATCCTTCTAATTCTTTCTCTGGCCCCTCTAGCACCAACCGCTGCCTGAACTATTAATTTTACTGAAGCCACCTGAGTTGTAAGCAGAGCTTTATCTCTTTCTATGATAGCAGAGTCTGAAATAGACTTAAATAGGTTGATATATGCAATCTTAAGCAATGGAAATTAAGAGAGGCAAGGTGCAACATTTTGCATGCTACAGGGGTAGACCATGCACATCCCTTGCTAAAAAATATATTGAAACAAATGACCACTATTAAAGACACAAAAGAACAGAAAATATTATTTCACAGAAAGAGTGATGGATAACTGGAAAAAAAAACTTCAATTATTTATTTTGAACTAATGTCAAGAATATGTTAGAAAGATATAAGATGATTCTAATGACATGCAGGAGATGAAATAAAAAAGTTTAGTTAAGCAGGCCTATCAGTTTACAAAAAAGAAAGACATAAAATGGTTAGGGGCTCCAAGTAATTCTTATCTTCCACTAAACAAGAAAAAAATGCTTTTGTTATCACAAATAATCATTTTTAATCCTTTTTTTCATTAAATTGACATTTAAATTGTGAAAGACAGCTGTCTTAGAGTAACTGTTCCATGCTTCACATGCTGACTAGTATTTCTGAGCTACTCTGAAATGGTAACTCTGTAAACATTTAAATAAATCTGCTTCATTATATGATACTTTATGGGCTGTCTTTCTCCAGAAGTAGCGCTGCATCACAAAGTTACTACAAGTGAACAATTACTTCATTGAAATGTATGTACAGATCATATATAACATCTCTATGACCACACAGTGTCATTTCCCATTGCTGCAATTAGTCACTGATGATGTATTTAATGGCAGTACTGGAATGGGAATGACAGCAGGAGATATTTTTTGAAATTAATCTATTAAAAAAAAGAAAAAAAAAAGATTCTACTACATTGATGCTCTGCCTAGAACTACTGCCACTAATAATATTAAAAGGACTTTAATTGCTACTTGAAATAGTTCATGGAGAGGTGCTTATTGAGACAATCCCCTTGAAAGTAAACACATTTACATAAATCCACATAATATGGTTATTTATTCTTTGAAAATGAAATATCATTATATAAAAAGTGCCACCAGTGTTAAAATTATTATGCTTTATGCAATTCTCTAGAGGTTATTTTAACAATGAAAGCCCTTGTAATTTGCATGATTATGCAAATTTCATCCAATAATTGTTAAATGGCCTAACATTTGATTGCCTCAGTTTTGTTAAAGTATGCAAATAATGTATAGTTTGAGGTAAATATTTATTTCCTAAGGCAGATTTTTTATGCATATTACTAGACGTAACAATGTCTTTTAACCTGATACTACATGCTTTGTTCAACATCAAAAATGCATGTTTGCATATCCTTGTTCACTGTTAAACTCTTGGCTATGCAGCATTACAGTGTAAACAGGTATACTGAGAACTCTGTCTTAAGTGTAAAAGTGCACCCCCTCCAATGACAGCAAGATTGCAATTATTAAATCTGTATCCATGACTATGTTTTTTCTGTTTAAATCTTTATATTTTGAATAACAACTATGTAGAGTTGCAGGTAAATTATTATTAAAGACACCATCAAAAAGCTTGGCTCTTATTGCTGTAGTTTGCTTCTGTGGATGGTCAATTTAACATGCATCTATTAAAAGCTTACATGTACATCTCTCTATTCACATCTATTTCTGCATCTGTAGCTGCATATATACAACTCTTGTAAGTTTTTTAATAAAAAATGAAGAGCAGTCGACTTCAGTGATTAAGTATTTTACTCTTTGCTTTCTGGTAATTGCAAATGATATACATATATATTGAAGACAAAACAGGATGCAGACTTAATACCCCCACAGCTTTTTAGATTCCTTCATGTAGTATGTCATTTGCATTCACATTCAGCGAAAATCTGGAATATGCTAATGCACTTTGTAGCATGTTTATGTTATACTAGGATTCATAGACATGAATATAAATTAGCAGAACTTGCATACTAAATGTGTAAATCAGACTGACTTTTATGCTGCAAGGTTGAGCTGTGCCATATTGACTCATGAATAGCGGAGATAGGCACCAAATTACTCAGGATAACTCAGACATGAAAAAGTAAGAAAACATTTGTAAACTAATTAGTACCCATCAACATGCAAATTAACAGTTGCTGTCATAATGTTTTAATTAATGGTTAATAAGTTAACAATATTATCATTGCAGAGGTTTACTATTGTCCATACAAGTGAGACCTGGCTATTGCAGTCAAGAATGTGTACAGTACAGAAGACAGAAATATAGATGTGTAGTGAAAGGGTTGTTTTACTTATGACAGTGAAGGAAGAATCCTTGGAAATGGTAGACAGTACTGCATTTTAATGTAGGTGTAATTACTTTTACCAGTATTGAATAAGGTGAAGCTGTGATTTACTTTGAAATCACATTTCTGCTTGCTTAGTTAAATATCTGTGTCGGTGTCATCAGTAACAGGCCAGTGGCTTATAGTTCAACTACTGATGTCATGCAGACAGTACTGTGGCAAGTGTCTGACTGTTGCCCTTTTATCTATTTTTTCCTGTATAGTATAGATGGAGAATTAGGGATCCAGGCATAGACATGATAACTTTAGGCATGTGGAAAGTTGTGTACTCATGGGAATACTTAGGACATATGACAAACTGCTGTTTGGTAGTTATTGAAATCAATGCAGTTGGAGGCAGAGACAGATCACTGGCATAATGTAAAAAAAGTAAAATTATATGTTAAGATGCGCTAGAAGCAAGGCCAGGCAAAATGCAATTTCCAGGGCTACTAGGGGTAGGGGAGCTTTGAATCTTAAGTTAACACCAGGTGATGAATACATTCTGTCCATCTATGAGATAACTATAATGCAAAAGATGGTACAAGTAGAATAATTAGAGGTGGCACGGACACTGTTCCATCAAAGAAAAGTCTGCATTCATCTGCTCCTGAAGGTTGGTTTTAAAGTATACATCTTTTAAACGTCGAACACTGAATTTCACAATTCAGGATTATTATTATTAGGTCAGCCTCATGCATCAGCAGCAAATGAAAATGAAGGCAGACTTCATGGTAAGTCCCCCCCTCCCTCCACCCACGTAAGCATGCTAGACCATATGCTTTTGCACTGCTGTTAATGGGTTGTAATGATATACAGACCCTGCACACTACAGAAACACACAGTTCAACTGTACCAAAAATATGGATCAGGTCAGCAGTAGAATGGGTGCTGCTGATGCTGATAATGTGGTTGTATTTATGAAGCAACCCAAGGGAAGTGGCAGGCAATTTCCTAGTGTAATGGCAGCTTCTCTCACCTCATAACATGTGATTAAATCTACAGAAAACACTGCATCACAAAGTCAAACACAGGCTGATATTCCACTCACACTTTTACATGTATTTATTATTTATTTATTTTACATTTGTTAACCGGGTTAGTCTGAGCTTTTAGCTCATTTTCAGCAGAGACTTGGGGAGAAAAGCTCCTCAGAGAAGAATTTTACAAAAATAATTTATAGTCAGCAAAAGATTATGAAACTTGTTACAATATCATTTTAAATGAATAGTACAAAATACTTTACAGTCAGCAAACGATTATGAATCCTGTTACAATATCATTATAAATTAATAGTAACTAGTTGTTTTAGGGTTTAGAAAGCATATATACAAAAGTTAGATGATGATGATATAAAGGAAATAAAGTAGAGGCAACCTATTAGACTGACTTGATAAAGTTAGTTATTTAGGAGCAGTCAGATTGCATATAGATAGGATAGACATGGAGGAAAGGTAGTAGTGGGAGGGTGCATTATGAGCGAATGTAACAAAGGAAGAAAGAGGTAGGAGTACAAGGTTAGAGGTACATTTGGAGTGAGGGGGAGTATTTGGTGGAAGGATAGTAATTTTAGGGTGGGTGACTACAGTGGCAAGACCATTTTATTAGGTATTTTCTTGTGGCTAATTTGAAACTCTTGCTATGGTCAAGGGACTTTATTTCTAAGGGAAGTTGGTTCCAGGATGTAGCTGGGTTATAGTTGCAGAGAAGGCATCAGGTTTTGGTTTTGGGTTTATAAATTTGTAACAGTTCTTGGTCTGAGCTGCGCAGAGTCCTAGCAGGGGCATGGTGTTGTTGCTTGATAAAATGGCAAATGTACTTTTGAGACTGGTGAGGTTTTTAGGGAGGAAAAGTAGGAGCTTAGTTTTCTTAGGATTAAGAATCAGTTTATCACTAAGCCATGTCTCAATGGTATCCTTTTGACAGATTTATAAAATCATTGCTAATACATGGACAAAGAAAACAAAGTTTATGCTGTCTATTAGAATAACATCTTTGTCTAATAATTGCTAGGTCAATTGCTGACAGTTATAAACCATGACCCTTGAGTTTGGGGAGGTCATGTCTGTTAAGTTTGGTTGACTTCTTTGAGACAAGTCACCAAAGCCATGGAAAAGGGGAAGATAGTGCATGCCGCCTACCTTCACCTAGCCAAATCTTTTGACACTATTCCCCACTCGGGCATAATAGATAAACTCTATAAACTAGACATCCATCCGTATCTTACCAGATGAGTAGCTAATTGGCTCACTGATAGAATGCATTTAGTCAAAATAGGGGAAGCCACCTCGAGCAGTAGACCGTAATGAGTGGCATACAACACAAGCTACATGGTGGTCAAAAGTCAGGCTGCTATCAACCTGACTGCCCAAATCCCTCATGACTGATTGCGTGCTTAGGACATTGTTATTAATGTGATAATTTGTAGGGATGTCACTCTTCCCAAAAGGGATGATGCATTTTTTGATATTCAGCATGAGGACATGTTTCTGGCACCAGTTATTTCTTTGGGTTACACCCTCTTGGATGATGTCCATATCACTAGGGGAATTGATGACAGTACCCAGCTTGCAGTCATCTACAAACCTGGTTAGCCAGAACTCACTGGTTTTGGCCTGACCTCAGAAAAGTATATCCCAAATAAAAGAGAAGACATGACAGTGGTTTTCTGCCTGCAGACAACAGTGCCTCAAAGTTCCATCCCCACAAAGACAGGCAAGTCACCAGTCTAAACAAACTGCACACCCTAACCCCGTTTTCCCTGTTGAGTCATTTGCAGGGAGATAGGGTTACATATGGCCATCATCTCAAAACCTTTAAGTGGTTGTTGCTTGAGAACCATATCATAACCTGCTCTCAGAATGGGAAACTGCACTTACAACATTGCGGGATGCCCCATTACAGAATATATGTGTGTGTGTGTGTGTGTGTGTGTGTGTGTGTGTGTGTGTGTGTGTGTGTGTGTGTGTGTGTGTGTAGACATAGTTAAACAGTTAGATAATCTGATGTCTGTCTATCTGTAGAGATACACACACCCACATGTATATATATGTATATATATATATATATATATATATATATATATATATATATATATATATATATGGATCTCGTACTATTGAACAAAATTTCAATAGTCCGAATCCACATCTGCGAACACACTTTAGCGAAAGTGCTTTTAACCGAAAAGTGCTTTTGCTAAAGTCCCTAAAATAAACAAAAACACCCCCAAAAAAACACATAACTAACATTTACGCAGGGGGGCAAGCCCCCCTGCACCCCCCATGTGCGGGACTGCACCCCCACACCTCCACTACTTTTATATTCTCACTCCGAGATCGCATTTCATTGGGGAAAAGGGAATATTCCCTTATCTCCACTGTACTCCGATCTCAGAAACAACCATTCCTCACTGATTTCCCCTAATTTTTATCATACTTTTGCGAAAGTGTTTTTTCGGTGAAAAGCACTTTCGCGAATGTATGATCAGCTGTTTTACTTTCGGTGAAATTTCCGTTCGTGCATAAGTATGGATCCTATATATATATATATATATATATATATATATATATATATATATATATATATATATATATATATATATATATATATATATATATATATTTATAAAATGACAGAAGACAGCTGCTGGAAGTGTTAGTGGCAAGAGGTACAAGACTATAAACACTTTTTGGGATTACCCCAAATTAAAAGAATTTATGGAGGACCTAAATAGATTATTTAGTAATCTGTGAGAAGGAGAAATCAAGCTAACTAGACATTGTATATTTTAGGATATGATGACTAAATAATAGAGGAAAGGAAACAACTATTAAGACTAATGATATTATGATGCAAAAAGACACTAGGCAATGGAAATAGGAGGCATCCCCTGCAATACAAGATGTTATAAGATTATATAAGTAAATTATAGGGAGGAGAATATAACACTGAGAACGGTTAAGCAAAAAGGCCTAAAATGAAGTAGAGTGTATGGGAGCAGAAGAATATAAATGAAGAGGCTTAGAGGGAAAAATATATTAGGAATAGTGAAGTGATGGACTGAGTGGATAGAAAAAATGAAGAGAGGAAAATAAAGAGAAATACCATACTCATGCACACCTGGGTGAGACATTATGAACTGCATTAATAACAGAAGAAGATTGTGTGGTGATGTTGTTTTTGTTTTTATTCCTTTTTGGAAATGTATGAAGTATTGACTAATTATTAATGTTAAATTACACTAGTGCCATGCATGAGGACAGGCAGAATGGGAAGGGATGTGTTAGATGAGGTTGTTGTTATTTTCATATTTTTTTAATAAACAGTTGATGTGTTTAAAAAAAGAAAGCAAAATTATAACAGGGAAGAAATCTTACATCCTGAATCAGGAGCAAAAAAATAAATAAAATCTGAGGCAAAGGTCACAAACAAGGGATAGCTGTTTGTGGTTAGCATGGTTAGTATTAATGATAGTACAAAGTGATAAGGACTTTAATTAGTATGCATTTTTTAAATTCATTTAGTGTAGTTAACATTAATAGGTGTTATTTGTTGACTGCTACCACTACAGCCTGCCGTAAATGAATAAATAAATCCTGGGATCATAGGAAGTTACTAGGCTATTGGCCCTGAATCCCTTAGCCTAGCCAAGAGTTTAGCCCATGTGTAGGAAAATCAGCACCCCAATGCCCCTGTCCAGCAAGGACACTGGTGGAATTCCAGGGACGTATTTTATATTTCCCATCCAGTTATCCAGGTTGTGCTTAAAAAGGGGGAAAGTGGTATTCTGCTTGAACTGGAGAGGGAGTCTATTCCTAGATGGGGAAGCCTCTGGAACACAAATCTGTCCCGCCAACAAGTCCTATTAATGTCACAGACCAGGTTGAAGCTGCATGTGTAGGTTACTCAAGTGGAGCTTGACTTGCAGATATGCAGCAGTCCGAGATCGCCTTTATGCCAGACAGAGGTCACCTCTGAGGAGTCTGTATGAAACAGTCTAGAGGGATAAGGCTTTTAACCTATCTGTGTATGGAAGATTTTTGAGGCCCTGGATTCTTCTGGTGAGGAACTTCTGTGGTCTCTCCAGCTGCTGCATGTGCTTTGTGAGGTACATGATGAATAGGGCATTGTACTCAGTAATGGGACTTATAAGGGAAGAATACAGGGATGTTATGACTTCCTTGTCCCTGGATGAGATACCCCAACTTATGAGGTTAAGCAAATAAATATATTATATCAATAAAATTATAATAATAGTAATAGCATTATAAATTTTTAGGAAGGTCAGTAAAAATTCTGAGATAGAACTAAACAAGAGTTCTAAAAATTAATACCATCTGAGAAGTACATGAGAGAAACTAATTATACAGATTAAACAATCAACAGGCAGTTTCACTGATGTCTCTTATTGAAATTATATGATTTCTGATATTTTCTACTGTGACATATAATATGTGTTGTTTAATACTAATCCTGTTGGGTAGAACAAGGATCGGGAATGTCCATAATATATGTATTCAGTCTGTAAAGTTGTTGAATGCCAACTATGGATACAGATAGTCCAAGATCAGAACTTATAGGAATAAAGCACCAAAGGCAAAGAAGATCATGGTGATGATGAAAGTGACACATTAATGTCAGGCAGCTCACACTGCTTATAGGTCCATAGAAGGTTACTAGGCTAACTGCCCTAGAGCAATTACAAGCCTAGCCATATTTATCCCAATTGCCAGTGGTTAGTTGAGTGAAGCTCATGGAGGTAAGGGCCTTTGGTAGTCAGTACTGACTTCCTCTGTCTAGGAGGGGCATGGGCACCACCCCAGGAGTGAATTTGCAGTCACCCATCCATTGTTCTAGGTAACGGGGCTTGGGTGGATGTTAGATGTTTTCTGTAGTAACTTGCAGACTTAAAAATATATAACAGATCGCACACTGGTGCTTGTTGCCTACTGAATAAAGACACAATCAGTTATGGCATAATTACTGCAGCACATAGGAAATGATGGTCTCCTGTTCAGTCTTCCTTTTCATTGTGTATGTTTTTTGATGACATTCCCTCTCCACTTGAGCTTTCATTCGCATATCCATACGTTGCCTAATAGCAGTGTTTACTTCCTAGAATTTGCTAAATTCTACTCCTAACTAATGAAAGTTATGAGGTCAAGAAATGTATACATTGGAATGGCTGAGAGGAATTTTCAGCTATTGGTGCCAAGCCTCCACCTGTTTGTTACTTCCAGCTGTGTCCACTTATATTCAGTAATTGCAATGGGTAATCTAACAGCTGATGCTTCACCTTTACTGAGTCTGAAGTATACCATTTAGGGTGGCCCTATACATAGTGATGACCCACAGTGTTCAGTAGATCATTGCCCTTGCCAATGTCAGGGGTTAATACTACTATATCAACAAATACTAGAAATACCCTCTCAAATGGTGTAAAGGCAAGGTGTCTAATGATCTACATTTGCAGGAAGAAGCAGGTGTCAATGCTGCACAGCACCCCCTAGGTGATGCATTTGTAACTAGCATCAAATTGTTTGTCTATAATAGGAAAGTCACACCTTCTTGTCAGCATATCAGGAAGTTTCATATTCCAGAAACACTGTCAGTTACACAGGCATTCCATATTTATGATTCTGGTAAGCAGCAAGATGGTAGTGTGCATGTCCACAGTCACCAGATCAGACAATTTAAACATTCCTTGTTCACTGTCATATTCATAGGTGTTGCGTGGCTGTATCTGTTTTGCTCTTTGCTATGCACACATGATGAACTAATGCAGGATTCTATGGCATGATATGTCATGCAAAACAGCTGTGTCAGCTTGTACACCATTTGCTATATAATGTGGCAGGACACATCACTTGTACGCACATCCTCCTTTTTTATCTCCTGTCTCAGTAGGCACAAAGGGAGATGTCTCATCTGCTAGATGCTGTTGGCAAGATTGTCTATATTAGCTCTTCACTGTTGTGATGGGGGTCATATAACTGTCCACCCCTGCAGGACATCATTGTTTTCTGTGTACATGTGCAGTAGTTTACGCTACCCCTGACATGTTCCAAGTAGTAAAGACACCTGTCACTATTTATTTTTTTTTTCCATTTTGTGCCAAGCAGACTGCAATGGTATACTTCTTGCCACCTTGTCAGGGTCCATATTTTCAGTGTTCCCTGCAACAACCACCTACACTCATGAATGGCATTTAGTTTCCATGATGATAATGTGGTGCCACTTTCCTAGAGTATTTTAATCTCTGCTGTGTATAGCTGTTAGAAGAGGAATACGTAGCTACTTCCTCCAATCTACAACCCCTTCTTTGGCACTGTTATGGGCTGCATGTTTCCTTTTCACTCTGCCATGTCAGCTACTGTATTTCAACAATGTGTATTTGTGGCATCCTAGTGTCCTCGTATTCTGCCTCTGTGGGCAGCTGCTTAAGGAGGTACATTTCACGGTTATAACTAGAAGATATAACATACTAGCCTTCAAAACTGGCAAACATCGATAAAAAAATGGATTTGGTGATAATTACTAGTGGAGTACTTCCTTCACCTCACCTAACATATTCAATGCTTTTAGTTATGAAGCCACATGACTGACCTGTACTTCTAAGTATTAACAGAGTAGTTTGGTGGATGGTTAACATTTGTTTTAGCATGTAGATTTATTCACCAGCACAGGAGGAGGCATATATACTGATTTGCAGAATCACAACTCATGGCATCAGCAGTATAATGCTAAGTAAGGCGATTGAATAGAGAGACACCATTCAGTGGCTTGATTTGTTATTGCTACCATGTAGCAATTGTAGGCAGTTACAGGGAAAGGTGTTTTATGATGCCATCATAGGTGGTACTGTTGCTGGATGCAATATGCGGGGTGAAAGCATGTCAGCAGAAGCAGTCATGAAGAGATGAGAAAATAGAAATGACAAGAAGAAACATGGTATCAGATGAAAAACATGACATGGACTAAAATGATCAGTGATTGGTAAGAGGTAGTTGTGGTACAAGCCAATGATATAAAACCTGATGGACAACAAAGTACCACCACCACTAGTTATAGGAAGTGAACCAGTGGGTTTTGAAACTGAATTGTAAGATAACGTAGTGGGCCTGCACATATTTTTTTTCTGTATTTACTAGTGTTGGTGGATTTGGAAGATCAAATGAGCTCATGGAGAAGTTCTAGTTCCAGTCATGTAAATGAACACTGACCCAGGTTATGGAGGTTTGAGTAAGGGACCAATATAGAACCACTGCAGTCAAAGTGAGTAACCAAGACTCGTAGATCTTGAAGTATTCTGTCTGTCTTTTGCATTCAGTGTTTAGGGAAGCAGAGTAGTCATGTCTGTTGGGCCTCAGTTAGCTCATGACAGGAGGATAACAATGTCTGCTTGAGAGCCAGCACTGGCAACACATTACAACTCACATTCTCTATGTAATAAAAGAGAAAATGTTTAGGGAGGATTATGTAGTGATATAGAGTGCAAATGATAGGAGAGGATGACCTACCAATATCTACAGATATCATTGCACCTCTCAATTTTTTGAGAAAGTGAATACCAGGTTCTGAGCATCACTTCCGCCAATTCTTAAAAACCTTATCTTATATACTAAATTCCAGACCTAACTCAAAGCACACCTTCTCTAACTGTGTTAATGCAATTGCTCACCCTCGGGGTCATATATATATATATATATATATATATATATATATATATATATATATATATATATATATATATATATATATATATATATATATATATATATTTTTTTTTTTTAAGTTTGTTATTCATTTTTTATTTTTCTAAATTTTAATCACATTTATTTTCATCTTCCTCCAAATTGCCTTATGGACAGATTCCAAAAACTTTGGACACCTTGCTAAGCAAATTTGCATGACAAGCTGTCATGCTCAGGATGGGTACAATTATGAAAGCACAGCTACATGATGTGGTAAGACCAAATAATATGGTCATCTGTGTCATATGCCAATAACTGCATAATGAAGTGCTGTGTATAATAAGAAGACAAAAAAAAATCACAGAGGGATCTAGAGACATTTAAATTCCACTCAGTGATGTGGTCACCTTAGATTTGAATGCAGTCATGCAGCCATGTTCAGGAGGAGTACAGTATATTACACAGATATGGTGGGGTTATCAGAGCCCTCATAAGCCTGTATCTGCAAGAAGCCATTATTGCCACTGCTTTGGATGAGTGTGATTGACCTTGCCTACTGAGGCACATAGTAATCCGACCATGCTTAGCATTTCCCGCCCTACCCTACACCAGCATAGTGGACCAGTACTGTGTTAACAGAGACAGCATGCAGGAAATTGTGGAAATATGTTGGTCTCATCTGCAGCCCCATGGGAAGCATAGAGTATCTATCTGAGTGGAAATGAAGGTATGTGTGTCTCTATGTATACTAGCTACAGAGACCTTTCTATCAACTACTGGGGACATAGAGGACACTATCTTAAGCAACTATGCTGAGAATATTCCATCTGTTCCCTGATTCTATGCTTCAGCATCTGAGAAGCATATGTATTTCCCATGTACTCTAAGGGAGAAAGAAAACACCACATGGAACATGATATAGCCAATTTGTCTGAGGTACTGGGGACCACAGAATGCATCAACATTGAACTGAAGTCACCCCACATGGTAAAATGGAAATAAGGTGTGTGGATGCAATAAGTATTACTGCATCAACTGGTGGTCTGTAATGCATAGAGTATCATACAATATCTGGTGTGCAGGCCACTTAGGCATGCTTCACAATTCCAACATATTGCACAAATGTGACATTTATCAAGGATTTGAGAGGGGTGAAAACTCACAGGGGCTTCTTGTTGGTGATGCTGGATATACTCTAGAACACTGGCTCATGACACCCATCAGAAATCCACAAAGTTAAACTGACAAGGGTTCCAACCATGTGCTATCTCAAACCAGAAACATTATATATTGTGCATATGAGCTGCTGAAGTCATGCTTTCACTGTCTAGATATATCCAGTGGTGCTCTGCATTATGATCCCACAATGTGTGCCAAAATACTGACTATGTCAGCTATGTTAGATGATATTACAGTTAGGAAACAGTTGCAGCAGGGTGGCCTCTCTTGCAGGGCCAGAAGTTGTCAGCACCACAGGCAGTGGTAGCTGAGACAGACAAAGAATCAAAAGGGGTGCCAGAAACAGGAATGACTGTGCTTAACGGAAGGTGGCACAGTATGCCATGGCACTAGCAAAGAGGCAAAAGATTGCACATAGCTTTACAACATAACTATATAAGAATTAATCAGATGCACTACAGTAAAAGTGATGCATGCAAAGTACAAGACTCTGCTTACCTTCACATAGGCTGAGTATAATGTGCAACAAACATAGGAACCCCAATTAATAGTGTACAAAAAGCAGGGCGCAGTTACCATCATTTGCACAGGTGAACAAGAAAGCACAGGAGTGCAAGTCTTTCACTGGGAAGTGTGTGATTGTGAGTACTGAGGCATAGCAAAATAAGATGTGATTTTTATGTGTAGTCCGATGATTGGATCAAGGCTGGTTAATATGTAGAATGGCTAGGGTCAGTGTGTAATGTGGTGATAGTTGTAGTAGTAGTAGTAGTGGTGTGTGTGTGTGTGTGTGTGTGTGTGTGTGTGTGTGTGTGTGTGTGTGTGTGTGTGTGTTTGCAGGGACATAGTCCTAATGCGCAGTGCAGCACTGTGGCTCAGCCTCACAAACAGGTCTAGGGCATTCATGATAGATGTTTCAACTTCCCATGCATGCCACTACAGCCTGCCGTAAATGAATAAATAAATCCTAGGATCATAGGAAGTTACTAGGCTATTGGCCCTGAATCCCTTAGCCTAGCCAAGAGTTTAGCCCATGTGTAGGAAAATCAGCACCCAATGCCCCTGTCCAGCAAGGACACTGGTGGAATTCCAGGGACGTATTTTATATTTCCCATCCAGTTATCCAGGTTGTGCTTAAAAAGGGGGAAAGTGGTATTCTGCTTGAACTGGAGAGGGAGTCTATTCCTAGATGGTGAAGCCTCTGGAACACAAATCTGTCCCGCCAACAAGTCCTATTAATGTCACAGACCAGGTTGAAGCTGCATGTGTAGGTTACTCAAGTGGAGCTTGACTTGCAGATATGCAGCAGTCCCATTAAGGCGGGGTCCGAGATCGCCTTTATGCCAGACAGAGGTCACCTCTGAGGAGTCTGTATGAAACAGTCTAGAGGGATAAGGCTTTTAACCTATCTGTGTATGGAAGATTTTTGAGGCCCTGGATTCTTCTGGTGAGGAACTTCTGTGGTCTCTCCAGCTGCTGCATGTGCTTTGTGAGGTACATGATGAATAGGGCATTGTACTCAGTAATGGGACTTATAAGGGAAGAATACAGGGATGTTATGACTTCCTTGTCCCTGGATGAGATACCCCACCTTATGAGGTTGAGCAAATAAATATATTATATAAATAAAATTATAATAATAGTAATAGCATTATAAATTTTTAGGAAGGTCAGTAAAAATTCTGAGATAGAACTAAACATAGTTCTAAAAATTAAGACCATCTGAGAAGTACACGAGAGAAACTAATTATACAGATTAACAGATTAAACAATCAACAGGCAGTTTCACTGATGTCTTATTGAAATTATATGATTTCTGATATTTTCTACTGTGACATATATGTGCTGTTTAATACTAATCCTGTTGGGTAGAACAAGCATCGGGAGTGTCCATAATATATGTATTCAGTCTGTAAAGTTGTTGAATGCCAACTATGGATACAGATAGTCCAAGATCAGAACTTATAGGAATAAAGCACCAAAGGCAAAGAAGATCATGGTGATGATGAAAGTGACACAATGTCAGGCAGCTCACACTGCTTATAGGTCCATAGAAGGTTACTAGGCTAACTGCCCTAGAGCAATTACAAGCCGCTGCCTAGCCATATTTATCCCAATTTCCAGTGGTTAGTTGAGTGAAGCTCATGGAGGTAAGGGCCTTTGGTAGTCAGTACTGACTTCCTCTGTCTAGGAGGGGCATGGGCACCACCCCAGGAGTGAATTTGCAGTCACCCATCCATTGTTCTAGGTAACAGGGCTTGGGTGGGTGTTAGACGTTTTCTGTAGTAACTTGCAGACTTAAAAATGTATAACAGATCGCACACTGGTGCTTGTTGCCTACTGAATAAAGACACAATCAGTTATGGCATAATTACTGCAGCACATAGGAAAAGATGGTCTCCTGTTCAGTCTTCCTTTTCATTG
>NC_056736.1:22208311-22263311 GCF_019279795.1 Protopterus annectens | reverse complement strand
TATAGTGTCAATCAACAATAAGACTTTTCCCCAAGGTTGTTGATAAATAGCTTTGGATAATTTTAGTTCTTTACTTTTAATTTCCAATAATGTGGTAGTCTTCAGTAGGCTGTAGAAGTCATTCAAAGTTGGTATTGTTTGTATTCCATCTTCTTGTTATACACTTTCTTGAAATTGCAAGTATATTCCATACTAGATACATGTTTGACCTATTGAGTGTCCTTTTGTTATATATTTCCAATATGATGTTTTGGGTGTTGTTTTATAGTTTGTCAATATTTTGTAAAATTTTGAAGTGCTATTTCCCATGTCAAAGTCATTATATATAATTTCATACATGTATTTCATAAATTTAGGCATTTCTTTAAATGAATAAGTGTTAATTATTCTACTTAATCTTGCGAATATGACAGAATACTCTGTAAAGTTTGCCAGTCCTGTTGTGGAATTTTGTATGTTGTTTTTATTACTTGCATATCTAAAACATTTAGTTCTTTGATACATTGGAGCTGACAAACAAATCCTTTCTGTTCCCAGAAATTAATAATTTCTCTCTCTCTCTCTCTCTCTCTCTCATATATATATATATATATATATATATATATATATATATATATATATATATATATATATATATATATATATATATATATATATATATATATATATATATATATATAATGTTGAAAGTTCTTTGTGACTATAAATGGTGTGAAAAGATCAAACCAGATTTTTAAATCTATATTTGCATTAATAATTTTCCTAAATGAGTCAATGTAATAATTAATCATATGAGTTTTAGTGGGTTTAGTTATGTTATATTGCATACTAATAAATATGTGCCATGGCAAATTGTTTTTATCTGTTAGTTGAATTTTTTTTGAAAATCAAATTAATTTATTGATATCACCGTTAGTAATTATTTCCAGGTTTGCAGGGTAATTTGGACTTATCCAATCTGAGATTGTTTTAGATATTGATGCTTTTATATATGTTTCTATATCAGGAAAGTTTAATCCTCCCTGTTTCCCTGGTCTGATATGTATTTAAGCTGTACTGTTTCTTTTGCGAAACCATAAAATTTTTATTAGGCATAAATTTATTTATTTAAGTATATTCCTTTCTGGTAACAATTGTATTGGCAAGTCTATATATAGGATCTTGGGCAGTAAAACCCTTTTTATTAAGTGTAGTTTATCTTCAAATGTTAATATTATTTATTTCCATTTTCCATAGAGATTTTAATTGTATTGATGATATTAGTGTAGTTATTTTAGACTCATTTATTATTATCCTTGCATAACTCATTTCCTAGATATTTTAAGGTAGATTCTTGTTTCCCTATGATGTGATCTCCCTTACTCTGCAGTTCTTTTTTTTTATTTAAAAATACAAATTTTGATTTTGATTTATTGAAATTGAGTCCTGAAGTCATGTGAAATTTGTCAATTAATATATTTAATTCTTCTAATGTCTCTTTTGTATTATATAGTGTTAGTAATATGTTATCAGCAAATAGCATTACTTTAGAATTGCATTGTTCATAAACATCTATTCCTTTGATTTTTATATTGTTACAAATTGAATCTGCCAATATTTCAATAGCCAGAGCAAATAGAATTGGTGACATGGGACATCCTTGTTTCAGTGCCTTTTCTTATATGTATAGATTCAGAGGTAAAAGGACCTAACTTGACATACATTAAAATTATTTGTGTATATATATATATATATATATATATATATATATATATATATATATATATATATATATATATATATATATATATATATATATATTCTTTAGGAGATGAACAAAGGATGCAGGAAATTCAAATAGCATTCGGATTTTGAATAATAATCCCAATTTAGGGAATCAAAGGCTTTCTCTATATTTAAGTCAGTTATGAGTGTTTCTTGATTTTCTTAACATAAACTGTAAGAGAAATTATCCTTTTAATATTGCCATGTGTGTGTCTATAATATATAAATCCGGTGTGATCATTATTTTTTGTTTTGGATAGTGGTATTTGCATTCTGTTAGTTAATATTGTCATAAATATCTTATAGTAATTATTTAATAATTATACAGGTCTATATGAGGTACAGAGGTTTAGAGATTTGTTTTCCTTTAGAATTGGTTTGATTAAGGAATATCTCCAAGAGGGTGGTATTAAAGCTTGTGGCTGAATTTCTAATAGAGTTGTATGGAAGAGGGATAGTATCTTTGAAAGAAAAAGTTTATATATTTCCATAATCATGACATCTGTACCTGGAGCTTTATTATTTTTACCCTCTTTTATTGTATCTGCAATTTATTTATAGGATATGGGTAATTGCAGATCTAGTTTTAATTTGTCTGGTATTTTTTTATATTAGAACATTTTTCTTCTAGATTTAATTGATCTACATGTATATTTTCTTTAGGGAAATGCTCCATATAGTGATTTCAATAGGCATCAAGAATGTCACCTATATCCAAGATATTTTTCCCTTTCTTTTCATAGAAGATACTTTTAATGTTATTAGCTTTTGATTGTATTTTGATTCTTGTGGATAAATTATGTAGCTATTTGGGAGAAGTAGCCAAGGTATTAATTTTAAGTTTTTCTAAAGCTAAACTAGTTTTATATGCTAGAATTTCATTGCCTTTATTGTTTAATACTTCTACTTTCTTTTTCATCTCCAAATGATTTTGATCTGTTTCAGCTTTTACTGACAAAAGTTTGGATTGTAGATCTAATAATTTAGAATCCCATTCTCTGATTTTTTTGTATACCAAGTTAGGGTTTTACCATGTATGTAGGCTTTGAATGAGTCCCATATCATTATTTTATTTATCTCTGTGGTGTAATTGATATCTAAGAAGAACTGCAATTCAGATAATAACCAGGGTTTGAACTCTTTAATTTTAGTTATATATCCTGGAATTCTGGAGTTAAAGATTAATGGTTTGTACCCATTTTGAAGGTTTAGTATCAATGAATTGTGGTCTGAAAAGGGGCAGGGAGTGATTGATAAATTAACAATTTTAGAGTGCAAGTCATGGGCACCAAATATTTTATCTATTCTAGTTTGTGTACCAAATCTGTGATCTTTATGGGAAAACAACAATGATTTATCTTCTTTAAATCTGAAAATATCTACAAGATGAAATGATTCTACCCTTGACAAAGCAGATGTATGCAGTGGTCTTTTATTTGTAGTTTCAGAAATATCAAATATACAGTTAAAATCGCCTCTTAATATTAAGTTGCCTTTATAATTACTGGAAATGAAATCCAAGTGTTTTTTAACAGTTCTTGTTCTAATGCCTGGGAACCAGTATAGATTGGCTAGGGTCCATATTCTGTTATTATATTTAACTATTACTAATGCCATAAGGCCTTATTTATCTTCATACTTATAAATGATTTCTGGGTTAATCACATTTGTTTTCCATAAAATTGTTACCCTTTTTGTCTTTGTCTTATAAGTGGATTGTGCCAATATCATATATTCCTTAGGATTCCATTTGTAATTATCATTTGTTTTGAAATGAGTTTCTTGAAGGAAGACACTTTGTGCTTTGTTCAGTTTTAAAATATTTCAGTAGATTTGATCTCTTGCTAGGTATGTTTAAGCCATTGGTATTTAAATATAATACATTTAAATCCATCTTAGATTATTTAGACTATGTATTTTTTGTTTTATTGTAACTATTAAACATTTTCCTCATAACTATAAATTATATGTTTGAGTTTTTAAAGGAAATTATCAGTTTTATACCAATAAAGTAATGTTTTGGTCAGGCATACTAAAATGTTTTTGTAAAATAACAAATTGAAATTAATAAATGCTAACAAAACTAAGATCTTCACTAGCTATGGAATGAAAATCATTCTTAATCTGATGGATAAACCTAAGTCCATCAGATTATGATTCATACCTTGACAATCCAGAACATCCGAGCTCCATAAATTGAATTATCATATGGAAAATATTTGTAATAGGAATATTTATATTATTTTGCACAGCTATAGTACTATTGTAGGTTAGACAGAATTTGAATACAATATAAATGTCTACTTATTGTATAAGCAATTAATATTTACATGAACGATAGATGAAAAGCAATTCAATCATCATAAAGTAGGATGTATCATATATAAAACCTCAGTAAAAGATTATAGCACACAGTTATTTAACATATTCACCCTTATTGATGAAGTCTTTCAAAACATATTACTTAATATAAATAGATGGTAATAATATTTATACCCAATGTTTATAATACAGTGCATTTTACTGGATATATCAGAAGTTATGTTTCCTTGTTTGCCAGCATTTAAGTAATCACTTTGTTTGTTGCTAGCTTACTTAAAGCATAAAGTTTGTTTTATGTGAACATTGATGAAAGTTAGTGCATTTTAATTATCAGTGCATCCCTCTTCCCCTCATTTCCTACACATAAGGATTTTTATATCTGTTATTTCTTATTATAAAATGAGTGAAATTATAGGTTAAAAACAGCAAGTTCACTTAATGTGATTAATGATTACAGGTTCCCTTTCCATATTCATAAATTACCATTTTATGGCATATACTGAAAGTTTTTAGATTTAAATGGTAGCATTCTATTTTGTATAATCAGCAAATGTTAAACTGAGTGATTATTGTCAATTTAATACTATTTGTTCAGAATGTGATTGTTACATTCTGTGACATTTCAAGTTCAGACTTTTATTGTTTCTCTTGAATAAATTTGTCAGTTTGATGTCATGTATAAAACAGTTACCTTGGTAACCGCTTAAGTATTATATATGGTCAAGATGGGGTACAAAAACTATAATTCAATTTAAAGCAATTACATGGCTTGTTATGCATATTTACTTATATAATAAAATCATTATGCTTCCCCTTGATGTTCAATGTACTGTATGTCATTTATGACAAGTTAAGACAGTAGTGTTACTATACACAAGCCCATGTTATTAAATCCTGTCTTTAATATCTAAATTCAGCAGACTGCTTCATCTTATATGATGATTATATATCTTATGTCTATGTTTACTAAAATCATACATTACATAACTATGTGTGTGTTTTTTTTTGGCTGTTGCTTAATTATTTGAGAGACCACAAGCTGTAATGCTTATTCTTATTATTAGCTCCTTCCAAGCATGTTTATACAGTCCATAGACTTTAAATTATGAGACCCTTCTAGTTTCTTATTTGTTATAAGTATATTCCTTCCTTACATTCACACATATCAGTACTTCAAGCATGGGCAACAATGCCCATCCAGTTTTGCCAGAATACCATTCACTAGTTCATGTGGTGTGTTTCCAGGCTGTTCTTAAAATATCCAAACCAATATTTGTCCTGTTCCATTTTACCGGCCTGTTCCATGCAGTTGGCCACTCTGCCAGTGAACCACTCAACACACCTTCCATTTCCACAGATATTTCCATGAAGGAAATCTGATGACTCTCTAGGACTTCCCAGCAACCCCAAACACCCCTAAAATCAGCTATCCCCATATGCCCAACACGTCTGAGCAAGCTCACCTCCCAGACCACTGAAAAGGGTACTGCACAAGACCAAGTGCTGTTAGTCTTTCACACTAACTCAGACATCCACTCTTATGTAAGTCCTTAATGTGTTTGGACCAAAATACATTTTAAATATAAAATTGTGCTTATTATTTTATTTATTTATTTTTTATCAAGAATCAACTTAATGCACTAAATGAAGTGTTGGGAGACCATCAATATGTGTACACATGGTTTAAAACAGCCCTTTTATTATATATATTTTTTAAACCAAAAACTTCATTGCCGAGAATCATTTCAGAGGCTCCTTAGAGCCATTAAGCATTATTGTCACTCTGTCTCTGTTATCATAGTATCCTGGGAGCATCTGTTTATGTTAGTGTGTCTGTGTACTACATACCAGAGGCTCATAATGCACCTGAAGCAAAGCTTCACTTCATTGCAACTTCAAGCCTAAATTCCCTCCCTTTCAGTGAGGCAGCAGCCAGGAAAAGAATGGAGAGCAAGCAGATCAAAAAAGAAAAAAAAAACTCTCAACAAGCCACCACAACAAGACATAACACATTCTTCCAGCCTTCCAACCTCTCACTTAGCAGATGTATAAACAAACTATTCTCTACCAAAATATCCCAAATCACAGTTTTATTCACCCCCTTACCCTGGAGCCAGGCTAAAACAGCAAATGTCTCTTCCTAATACACAAGCATCAGTAAACCTTGATCACAAGCCACAACCCACAGCTTCCTGGAGATGAAAATGGTAACATACAACAGCTGGCAGACACAGCTACATCCACACACACCATGTCAGGCTTAATCAAACAGCACTCAAAGCTATGACACCTACCATAATTGATATTAACTATGTTTAGACAGAATAATAATGACATTTGTACTAGCTGCCATACATGGCTGCATCCGAGCACACCATATCAGGATTGATCAAACAGCACTCAAAGCTATGATACCTGCCATAATTGATATTAACTATGTTTAGACAGAATAATAATGACATTTGTACTAGCTGACAGACACAGCTGCATCCATGCACACCATATCAGGATTGATCAAACAGCACTCGTAACTGTGATACCTGCCATAATTGATATTACCTATATTTAGACAGAATAATGATGACATTTGTACTAAGAGCTTGCTAATATTATTTAATCAGGATATACATGACATTTCTAAATCATACTTTAACTGAAGAAGGCATTAGTCTCCATGACAGCATTTTTTTCAATCAAAACACTCTTCTGTTACTGCTATTATATATGATGTTAATTTGTTACATTTGAGTCTGAACTCTGATGTTACCTTGTTGAATTAGTTAATTAATTATTTACATTATTATAAGTAAAATCAATGAAAAATGAACAAGATAAGTATTCATTCAGTTCAAGTAGGGGAATAAAAACTTCTATGTTTGTATTATATGTTGCTTTGTTTGGCTTATAATGTAAATAGTAGCCCATCTTGACCTACCTTTGTTTGTGAAGAATTATTGGACTCTTTGAACATTCTGAATAAATCATTACTGTTTCTCAGTTGTTTAAGAAACCCTCCTTTTTAAAATAAAAACAGATGACAAGTGATGAACCATATCAGTTGATACTTTGAGAGATGTAGTTGTAAGAGTTATTTTTTGGGACAGCTATCTTAGAATCAGTTTTTTGTTTTTTCTTTCTAGCATCAGTCCAATGATTTGTTTCTTTTATTCTTTTAAGAGTAGGGGCCATAGGTTCATAGGTAGGTACTAGGCTATCTGCCCGAGGGCATTTATAAGCCTAGCCAGAATGTGACGGCTTTCGCCACCCCATTGATTAATTAACTGAGCCTCTGTCAAGCAGAGCCAATGAAGTGATCCCAGGGGTGTACTTTCTGTTACCCATCCACTCATCAAGGCTTCTCTTGAAGAGTGTTAGTGAGGGGGTCTGCCTAATATAGTTAGGAATTTTGTTCCAAAGCACGGGCAGTCTCTGTGACAGGACTCTATCCCTCCACATGTTCTATTTATTGTTGTGGTGAGGTTTAGCTCACTAGAGCATATGGCTTGCATTGACTTGGATTTCTTTAGGTGGAGCATGTCCATCAATTCTGAGTTGGGCATGGCTTTGTAAGTCAGGCAGAGATCACCTCTGAGTAAGCGATATGCCACTGAGTACAGCCAGAGTTTTTTCAGTCGGGCTGCATAGGACATATGTTTGAGGCCAGTAATCCTCTTGGTGAGGTGCTTTTGTGGTCTTTCAAGCTGTTGGAAGTGTCTTGTGAGGAACATCCCAAATGGGGCATTGTACTCTATGATGGGTCTGATGAGTGACGAGTAGAGGGGCACTATAACCTCTTAATTTTTAGATGCGAACCCCTTAATAATTAGATGGGATATATAGAAGGATTTCCTAACTACTTTGGCAATATGATTGTCAAAGGTGATATTACTATCTACCTGGGTCCCCAGATCTCTTATTACCTCTTCTGTATTAAGGGGGCTGCCGCCTATGTGGTAATTCGTGGGTATTTTGTTTTTCTTAAACGGGATGACTATGCATTTTTTGGCATTTAGCTTACGGCCATGACTTTGACACCAGGTGTCTGTCTTGATAAGGCCTTTTTGGAGGATGACTGTCAGCCAGAGAGTCAATTATGGCTCCCAGTTTGCAGTCATCAGCGAACTTGGTTAGCCATAGTCCTCTTATGTTTGCCTGTACTTCTGAGAAATATATGCCGAACAGTAGGGGTCCCAGAACTAAGCCTTGTGGGACACCACTTGTGACTGGTTTAGAGTCAGAACTGGAGCCCGCTATTCTTACCATGTGAGTTTTGTCTGTAAACCAATTGGCAACCCATCTTGTGACGTAGGGGTTTATGTTCAGGCTGGTGAGTTTTTTTCTATAATACCCGAGTGAGGAATGGTGTCGAACGCCTTGGCGAGATCAAGGTAGGCTGTGTGTACCACTTTTCCCTCATCTATGGCCTTGGTAACTGTGTCGAAGAAGTCAACCAATGTTAGTAGGCATGATCTGCCCTTAAATAAGCTGAACTGGGTCGGGTCAAGTGCTTGGAGGTTCCCAATGTCTTTGTTAATGAGTTCCATGATGATGCACTCCATAGCCTTGCAGACCAGGCTAGTCAGTCTTATGGTGCGATAGTTACCAGGGTCAGTTGTGGCTCCTCCTTTGTGGAGCAGAATAACCATTACTGTGCACCATTCTATGGGCACATAGCCTGTGAAGAGGCTGAGGTTGAACAGTGTGTTTAGGTGGGGGGTTAGTTCGTTCTGTAGTTCGTGCAAGACACAGCCTGGGACACCATCTGGCCCCATTGATGCTGTGTTTTTGGCTTTTGAAAGTGCTGTTTTCACCTGTGCTTCTGTGATTTCTGGGACACTACACTTTTCCGGTATTGTTGTGGGCCCTTTTGAAGGTGAGAGGGAGGTGAAGTTTGCACTGAATCTATCTGCCAGGATGTTGGCAATATCAGTAGGTTCAGTATATTTTGTGCTATTCTGCACTATCTCAGAGCATATCTGCGAGTTGCCACTTAGATTTTTGACATAGCTAAAGAAGGCTTTGTGGTTATCTTTTGAGTCCTTGGCTATTTTTCTTTCGAAGTTAGCCTTGGATGATTTTATGAGGGACCTTAGTTTCTTACTGATACTGATCAGGGATGTTTTTCTTTCTTGGGATTTGCTTTTTTTCTGAACTAGTTTCCTTCGTTTGTTGTATAACCTGTTTATGGCGGGGGTCCACCAGACTGGTTTCCTTCTCTTAGGGGAGTGAGTCTTGGTTTTGCTAGGGATTGCACAATCCATGCATCCTTGTAGGGGCTCATAGAGTGCAATTGTAAAGGATTCTGCATCTTGGGCAGTGGTATCCTTTAGCATGGGGGCTGTGAAACTTACCACCTCTGACTTAAGTAAGGTGAGGTTTGCTTTAGAAAAGTTTTTCACTGTGGTTTCCTTGGCTGGGGGTGGTGGTGGGGTGTGGGCATCCAGGGTGATTAGTTTATGGTCTGAACTAACCAGTGACGGGTTGACCTCTGGTACGGAGCACCTGTGCCCATGTTGGTGATGACCAGGTCCAATATGTTGTGGCCCCTAGTAGGAGAGTTTACAAGCTGATCCAGGGTGTTTGAGTTGATAAATTCCAGGAAGCACTGAGCCTGGGAGTTTGTACTAAAGTAGTTTTCCCAGTTAATGGTAGGGTAATTGAAATCTCCCAAGATCAGGGTGTTCGGTAGGACCTTCATGTTTTCCAGTGTCTCCAGAATGGCGGGGTGGTGTTCCTGGGTCATGGAGGGTGATCTGTAGCAGGCCACAATTTGCATTGCAGAGTTGTCCGATGTTAGTTGCACATGGATGATCTCAGAGGTATCATGCTGCGCCACTAACCTGGATGTGTGGGTATCCTTGATGAATATGGATACACCCGCTCCTTTTGTGTTTTTGTCTGTGTTCTGTAGCTGAAATGTGTGGTATGAGTTGTAGACAAGTAGTGCTGGAGTGTTCTCTGGAGCCTTGAACCAGGTTTCAGTTACTGCACAGATGTCGACGTTCTCCATACTTAGGAGTGCTTTGAGCACATGCATTTTACGATTTAAACTCCTGGTGTTGAGTAGCATAACCCTCAGTTTTTTACTTGTGCTGTTTATGGAGGTGGGTTTGAATTTTGAGCCTTGCCTAAAAAAGGCACTATGCCATTTCTTCTGGGATAGACACTATGTTGTTTTTTTTTTATGAATATTATAGCTTCTTCTAAGTCATTAAAGGCTCTCATCTCATTGGCAAAAAAGTATTTTTATCTTGTCTGGAAAGGCCAGCTGTGCTTTAATATTGTTTTGTTTCAGCAGTTTTATTGTTGGCCAGACTTGTTTCCTTTGTTCTAGTATTCTGGAAGAATAATCATTGTCAAACCTTATCAGGCTTTAATTGTATTTTAAGGGTGATTTCCTCCAAGCAGATTTTGATATTAGTTCCTTGTCCAGAAATGAAATAAATTTTAAACTATGGATCTAGTTGGAGTATTTGTTGAGTTAGAAGCAGGTTTCCTCAATCCTCTATGCACCCTTTCAATTCCAAATTAAAGTCCCTCTTTCAAGTCTAAAAAAATCAGGAATCCAGGTTAAGAATAAAATAATGTCGTCTCTTTCTTAATTTTCAGGCAGACCAAAGATCCTTATGTTGTTTCTCCTTTCCCTGTTTTCTAAGTCATCTATTTTGTTAAGCAGCCATGTATTCTATTTAAGCAGAAATTCTTTTTGGAATTCTTCCTCTTTGAGTCTCCCTTCAATATTATTTAGAGAAGTCTCTAGTCTGTTTGTTATTTTTGTAAGGTGTTGCTGTAATAGTTCCTTAAGAGTATCAGTCTGTTTTTGAGAATTTAATTTGAGGTTTTCTAAGTCATTTTTAAAGCCATCCATCTTCAAAGATAGTTCCTGTAAGGTAGATGTCATCAATTCCAGGTCTTTTTTCAAAGCAGCATCTGGGTGAGAATTCCATGAGTTGTTCATATTCAGTGACTCAATATATCTCCAAGTTACTTGACAGGAAAATGTTTGTATATCTTCACTGAAATTGATATTTATGTTGTTTAGTAGTTTATCTATAGATTTCTGACATTTTAAACTTGAAAATAACATTTTCCTATATCATTATACTAATTTATGGAGCACTCAAAATTCACTGCTCTCAGCTAGCCATCTAGGCTCTGCCCCCAATATAAGTGTTTTGTGATGTCATAAATATGAGCGCCTCTGTGGATCACTGCCTGAAGATATGATGCAACTGGACTGAGTGGATTGGTAAACTCCCCCCAGAATTTAATTTATTTTCCTTTTTAATTACACTCATGCTATGGTACAAGTACCCTGATGAAACTCTGATGTTATCAGGACTGGTGTTGATTGGCACATCATGTTACCTAATTGTATCTTTCCTCTCCTACATTTCTCATAATTCAGCATTCAAGTATTGTTGCACTCCTGTTTACATTATGCTTTGTAGCCCTGCTTTGGTGAATAGCTCCCTTTGCACTGCTCCTTCCATCCCTGTAGTTTTTGTTGCTCTAGTCAAACTGCTATTCTCTACCTTGAGCCATTACTGACATCTTCCATTTCAAAGAATATTTTTCTGCAAATATAGTACTGTAAATTACATCAATACAATGGCAAGATATTCTTCCCTTTTGCATGCTCAGATTCATGGTTACTGCCAGAGATGCTCATGCATGCATATGTTTTCTTAAGCTCCTCTTACATTAATCTGGCCATAAAGTAGTCTAACATGGTCCAACTGGTGGTTTACAGTCTGACCATGACAGGAGCTGTTCCTCACACACAATGGTCTGACTGCATGCACGTCTAATAAGCATCAGGGCTAATTGAGCATGCAATGTAAATAATGTTGCCTTGGGTGATCATGTTTGTGCCATTTGTAAATCCCATGGTTAGTGCTCTATTCAATTTTTTTTAAAGTCTCTGAGATCTCCTGAGCTGAGTTTGAAATTGGTCATTAATGATCAGTGCTTTACCTCATATAACAAATATAAGTAAATAAATCAATATTTTTGTTCAATTATTTATTTGTTTATATATTTATTTACTTAGTTAATGTTTTAGATACATGAATTCACAGAATTAATGGTACTGCTAAATCTAAAATTAAAATTTTACTTAAGTAAAATCACGTAACTCTTAAAGAAGATACGAGGTATATTTACACTGAATTAATCCATGCTGATTAGTGAGGAAAAAAGCAAAATAATAATCACACTTTCTTATTAAATGGATAAAGCAGACATAGTATTGTGTGTGTGTGTGTGTGTGTGTGTATATATATATATTATATATATATAAAATACAATTATTTACATGATTAGAAACATTTGGAAATTTAAGAAATGAATACAGACTGCCTCCTGAAGACTAATAAAGCAGAATTTCTACTTCAGAGAAAAAGGGCCAATTACCTTGTAGACCTCCACAAGCATTGCACAAGCAATATAAACTCTCCACAAGCATTGCACAAGCAATATAAACTGTCACAATAAATAAATAAATACATAAATAAATAAAAAAGCAAATAAATACATAAATAAATAAACAAATAAATAAATAAATACAATAAATAATATAGCAACAAATCTATATTTATATAACTATAATAATATTCACAGCACCATGCAGAGGGCCAGTTGCAGATCCATGCCTTTTGTTTTTGTGTGGAATTATCATTCTAGTTAATTACTATATCCCCCAAACACACATATATACTTTAACTTTTGGGCAGTCACTTTCATTGGCTTACACGTTTCAAAAGTAACAATTTTCTTCAGGATGCATCATTCACAAAACTTTGATTTTTAAAATGTGAAGACAAATTAAAAGTACAACTGTATAGTTGTAGTAATGCATAACACAGGTGTGGAGAAATGTGTTATTTATTTATTTATTTATTTTTATGTGTGTTTGTGCAGTGCGGTGCTTAGCAATGGACACATGCCAGACATCTAAAAATAGAAACCGGTTGCTTTAAGGTCATGGTTAAGCATAGCTGAGCGGGTTTGCATGGTACAGTGCGATGCTCAGCAGTGCTTAAATGGAGCTGAGAAGTATATATAAATGTATAGCAGCAGTCAACATGGTTAGAGTCTCAGCCCTGTGTGCAGTCGGTGCATGGTTTCAATACACAAACAGGCAGTTCAGCTTTTACATCTGATAGCAAAGTTTAATAAATTATTTTCTTTTTTATTGATGTATGTATTGACATTTGTTAACCAGGTTAGTTCAGCTGGGCCAGAAGTCCATTATCAGTGGAGACCTGAGGAGAAAAGAATCAGTTCCACACAAATTTACAATATCTAAAATATGCACTCCAAGATAAAGAAATTAAAATAGATAGTCAGGAAATATAAAAGTGCAATACATACACACAATAATAAAGTAGTAGCAATGAACAAATAATTTATTTATTTTTTTTTTTTCTTTAAATCTGGTTTTCCCTTAGCTAAGCTCTGGTAAGCACTGCCAAGCCAAGCTAAACAGTGCTTAAACAGGACACAGTTTAGCACTTCTTAGCAATGCACAGCTCCACTTAGCTGGTTTGGGCACTGTTAAGCAAACCCTGTTTAAGCACTCCTCAGCTGACCTAAGCTGGTTTGCACACCACTATGCAGTGCTAAGCACTGCCAGTTTAAGCACTGCTTAGCTAAGCTCAGTGGATTTGATTGGTGCTAAGCAAAGTGCTGCATTTTTAAAAATGGCCCAATGGCAGCAAAGGGTGGGAAAACAGACTTATTTAAGTGCAACAGGTGAGAATACAGCCAGTATCTGTTGAAGTTTGATATTGGCAGAGATTATGGCAGGAGTTGGAGAGAGTGTGCACTTCCAGGCACAGCAGTGGGGCATTTTGGAGTCCAGGGTCATGGTTGGACTCTTTGTTAAAGACCATGACATCCAGCTGCTGCAGGGTCAGTACCAGAGGTCAGAATACAAATCAGAGGCCTGGGACCGGCTGGTATTCTATCTCACCAGTGCAACTGGTATCCCCCACACAGGTGAGCAGGTGCATCATCATTACGATGACCTGAAGCATAGGAAGGGGCATCTCTTGGCCACATGGATCCAAGATGCTCGGGCTGACAATGCCTCACAAGTTTGTAAGTATTGCAAGCATTGTTTTACCAAATTCTAGTATGAATATGTGATAGACAGGTGCACATAATGGCATTTTTCTCTCCCCACAGCTACAGAGGAGAGAGCTCACAACCTGGAGGCCCATGCAGGGCCCCTGGCCAGATTGCACTGAGTGTGATTAGTACAAATATATCTTGCAATCTATAGTAATATAAATAAAAAAGAGTACAGTAGTAACCGCCAGTAGGTATATTCTGTTTTGAGTGTACTGCTATGAATGAATGAATGTGGTCATACACCTGGACTGATATAAGAGAGTAATACCAGGTAAAGTTCAATATAGATGAAAGTATGAAAACTGCATTAATAATATTAAAGAAATAAATGTTTATACTGTATTAATGATAAGGTAATAACGTGCAACTGCATGCATAATGTTAAGGAAATAAATTCAATTGAATTCATAATTTTAATAAGGTAATAAAGCACAACTGCATTCATAATGTTAAGGAAATAAATTCAACTGCATTCATAATTTTAAGGAAATAAAGTTCAACTGCATTCAGAATTGTTAAAGAAATAATATTACTACTGCATAACTTGTGGCAAAACAGCTGTCTTGCAACACCTCCATTATCTAAAATGCTCATCAATAAAGGCTGTTAGAAGATATATACCAGCCACTGTTTCATGTCACCCCTAATAGAGCTGTGTTGTGCAAAATGTGTGTATTTTGGGCTGTTGGTCAAGAAAATGAGTATTACAAGTGCTGTGAAGTACAGATGGGAATAATAGCATGAAGTGACTGAAGGTTAGCTGATCAAGAACTGTTGTGCTAAAGTATAGATGTGGAGCTGTACTACAAGATAGAATGCATTGGGATATTTGTTCTGCACTAAGATATGAACCTAGAATAGTAATGACTAAGATATAATACTGTGTTTATCTCAGGATTGTCTTGTGTTAACCATTGCATTTCAGCTATATGTATTCCTGAACTTAGTTACGCTGCTGCAGGCAAGTATGAAACTGTAATAGCTGTCGACTGCAAATATGCCATCTGCAACTGTATATGGGTGAGGTAGGCAACCCAGCACTCCAATATGGTCTGTACACATCACACATATTCCCATCCACTAGAGATTAAATGTGTACACCTGCATTCCAAGTATTAATACACAGTTCACCTACTATCTCTGTCTTGCATGAATCTCATGCATGTGTGTTAATGTGTCACTGCAGTCTTGTATGACAACTCTACCTCTATTAATAGGTCACAGTTTACCAGGTGAGCTCTAGACATATATTAATCAATACTCAGCAGTAGTTCAGAGTGATCAACACTAAGTATGATATGAATTTTGTCACACACAGACCGGGTTTGAATCTTGGGGTAAGTACTACTAAATATTAATTCACTGCTATGTATTGTTAACAGATGTTTTCCCTACAGGAATTGCAAGTAAATAAATGGGTGCAGTCACTGTTCAAATGGGTTACTAATTTATGTGTCCAGATGTACCAGAGTGTTAACAGCATTGCTCAGCAAGGTGATAAGACTGCAATAAATAAAAAGTCAAGTGCACTACCAATACAAGTTATTAAAACAAATAAAACTGTTTAATCTTGGTACGGCTATACGCCTGGTTTGTCTGTGAATATCTGTTGATGGTCTAACCCCATCCCTGCCAAGGATGGCATGATAAGCATAAACTCTCTGTACTGTGCACAATACATGTCTCTCAAGTGTCACGCTGTCACGGACTGTGATAACTGCTGCCAAATACCTGGGACACAGATTTAACAGCCACTTGATTTATCTCAATAGCACAGTCACACTACATCAGTCTACAGTATACCTTGATAGTCACATATGTTCCCCTGACATGTAATAGTCCCCTGTAGTAGTGCACCTGTAGGGGTTATAAATTGGCCCATACTGTCCCATGGAGATAGCTTGAGAGGTATGTAGGTGCTGCAGAAGATATAGGGCACTTGTATACATAAATTGAGGTCAGATCTGTAGAGTATATAAGAGTTCTGTTGCAAACAATATAGCCTATACTGGTAGTAATGGCATGTATTTCTCTCTACCCCCAACCCTTATCTGCATCATACTTTATTATTCTTATACATTGGGTATGGTGCACTTTTAACGTATGTTGTTCTCAAAATGTTATGTTGGGCCTTGTGTTTTTTAACAGTTAAGTATTACATTGGTGGTATACTAACATACCTTGTTGAATTACCTATGTTGTTGGCCTTATGCTGTAACTGCAACTGGCATGTTGTTACAATGGTCACATTATCCCAATTATTGTTGTGCTCTATATGCTATGAAATGTCATGTTATTGGGTTATGTGATTTGTTCTGGCATGCTGTTACAACTAAACACATGTTCTCTTCATTACTAACTTATACATTTGGAAAAACCTCAACACCACAGCTTGACTGGGTAGGCCGGTTCACGGCGATCTGCCTACCCTACCTCAGCCGGCCATAGCACCAGGTTCCAGCATGTCTGGAACCCAACCTGGAGCTGCCCCCTCTGCTGTTCCTGCACCGCCTATGGGTGGAACCACCGCAGGGGATGAGGCCCATCCTGCAGGAGCAGATGTGGAGAGGGAGTGGTCACCCATCCATAGCTACCAGGGATGGTGTGCAGGATCATCCACCATGGTTTGGACAATCTCCTGCACCAGACTGAGGACAGACTGAAGTAGCAATCTGGCCTCAGTGCTCTGCCCCCAGCAAAGTCACCTTCGGGGCTGTGAAGGAGGAGTGGTGACTGCCAATGGGTGGGGAGCTCAGTTCCACTGCTGCAGTCTGGATGGACATGGCTATCTGATTCCAAAACACCCTCCCTGTCCAAGGTGTTTACCCCCCTCATGCGCCATACACTGCCCCTGTCTGCTGACTTGTCTGTTTGCAAATTCTACCTCTCCTACCCAACATACCTCCACACACATACCTATAGCCTTTCCTAAACATCCACTCTCTCCTTAAAAAAAAAAAAAAAATGGGCATCTGGCCATACATAGCTATCCATTTCGCCCCCAGGTACACTGCCCACAATCAATAATCACAGCAATTATTCAGCACAGTTATGTCACCCACACCCATCCCTCTGGAATGTGAGGCTCCAGATTCCAAATTGTCCACAACCTGCACAGTTTTGCTGTATAAGAAATGGAGAGCTATGGTCCTTTCCTACAGCCATCCTGCACATCTCTACCTGCTTTTCACATTGTTTCCCTCCCTGCTTTCCCCATTTCACCACTTTCCTATTGCCCCTTTTTGCTTTTCTTTTTTTGGAAATAGCATGGGTTTAAGTGGAGCTAAGCAATGTGCCGCATTGCTGCATGTCACACAAACCTGCTTAAAACTGCTTTAATCACCTTCTGTCTTTCTGTCACTGTTCTGCATATCAACACAAATAATCATCCCTGCCAAGTCTTGAATCCAGGACCCTGGCAACTGAGGCATACTGCAATAGTCCACGAGGCCACTCAGCTCTAAGGACTAATAGCTGTTTCCATAAACTTATTCTGAGTATCAGTGATGCACATCAGAAAACATTCATCACTGCCAAGTCTCAAAACCAGGACCCTGTCAAGTGCATCAGGCAACTAGGCCAGTCAGCTCTGAAGAACAATAGGTGTTTCCATACACATATACTGAGTATCAGTGATACACATCAGCAAAAAAAATACAGGCTGGCAAGTCTCAGACTCCAGACCCTGTCAACTATAACATAGTGCATTAGCCCACTAGGCCACACAGCTCTAATGAATGACAGCTATTTCCATACACATATCCTCAGTGCCACTGACACACTTTGTGTACATATAATGGGGAGAATTACAGCATACTTGGGACTCTGATACAGACACTAAACCAGTACATAAATGCTGATGGATGTACGTGAGGCATAGGATAGCACATAGAACTGACAACTCCACAGACTGTTGCAGAATGTCCACAATTGTGCCACCTACTTTTGGAATGGTTGTCACATAACCTATTTTGTGTGCTGAAGTACTGGCAATTCAGTACACACTGAAATTACAAAATCATGACAGACAGTTCAGTGTCAGTCGTCATACCCATCCGAATACACATGTTCATGCCAATCCTGTGTAACAGACTGTATGCATACCAATATGTCTTGCAAATACACCTGCAATAGTATTGACTCAGTAGCTGCTTTACATTTATACACCCACAGACCTGGTTGCCATTCCAGTCTATTGCACATCAAGTACATGCTTGTTAATACAACAAATAATTGACTGAGACTTGCAATTTTAAGCAGAACGACATGCTGCTCCTGTAATCATTCCTAGCATGGTGTACATTTTGCCTCCCATAGTCCTGGCATCCATTCTAGTCTGTTGCATGCCAGGTACATGCTTGTCAAAACAACAAATACATGACTGAGCCCTGCAATTTTAAGCAGAACTGGTTGCTGCTAATGCAGTCGCTGCCACTCATATCAGCATGGCAAAGGCCTGTAGTTTGGGACACACTTCACAAATATGTATAGGCATCCTAAATGTCACCTACCACTTTCTGTATGGCATATGTACCTGATGTACATGCCTCACCTGGAATGTTATGGGTACCATCACCCTGGATATGCTGTCACAACAGAGCTGACACTGCTCCCTCACTCACATATACAGCTTGCTGTACCACAATGTGTTCACAATCCCCAGTATGACTCCTGGCCAGAATGCAGCAGCTGCAACCTGCAACATATGTGCAGTATGTTCAGCTACCTGCCACAGACTTACCATACCTCCCAAACACTTAGCATAGGGGATCCACACAACACCCATTCAGAAATGGGTGCGGGGAGAATGGTCAAGTGACAGGGACATGTGTCACAGTCTTCCCCTACAAACATGCACAGCTGATAGACCAGCAGCTACTGCTGCAGCATGCATATTCTGATGCAAATGACATATGACACTCACATCTTTCTGTCCCTTTACTGACCTCAACCCACATTGTGAAACAGTAATTTGCCACATAATCAAAGTTTGTTCAGAATGGCCAAACATAGGATGCCAAACTGTGGGCATACCACATAAATATGGATATCGGACAGTATTTGTACCTACCCTCTGTGATGTTGTAGTTCCCACACCTTGATAATGTACATCAGACAGGCCAGGAACAAGGCCAAGGCCTACATGATGGCATTAACTATAGCACTGGGTTGCCATGCCATCGGCTAATAAAAATGCAACCCAGCTGTTTAGGATGCAATTAGCAAGGGTGTGCCACAGATTGGTGCACAGGCAATTACCTGTTCATGAGCATTACCTACAAATGGCAAGCTGGTGCCTATGGTAAACAGGTCTGTGAGTAGCTTTACAAAGACAGACTGCAAGAACATAAGCATTATAATACAGGATTTCTGCACGTAAAGAACAGCACTATACCAGGTATGTAATCGAAGTCCCCATGTAATGGTATGCAGAACGGAGGATGCAGTTATCAGAAATAGGGATTACAACAGTTGGTCTGTACTACATATCTTGGAATAACATGTTGCTGTGACTCAGCTGTCTGGCACCTAGAGGTTTCCCTGTTGACTCTGTCTGCTGTAGCATAGATAACACCTCTGGCCCTCTGAATCCCTCCAAAAATGGTCGTCTCATGTACGAATGCTGCTGGATTGTGTTTTAGACAATACTGACAGTAAGTACTGGTGGATACACTTGGCATATCACATGATGTACTGTCAGTCAGCTCATCTCAGTCTGTGTATCTCAAACAGGCATACTTCAAACATTGTGCAGGTGTCCTTGACTGTTGCTGATATACTCTGGCTAAGACTCCACACAGGTATCCCATTACTTGTTAGCTATGCCTAGCATACATGTTGATCCCCTACAGCAGGACAGCAGGTTATAGGCAGTAGTAGTGGAGGAACACAGGCCCAACCTCAGCAACAAAGTGTACATATCGAGCATACAATGTAAGGGAATGGATGCAGTACCGGGTATTAATGTACTATAAATGTTTTCTGAGGTGGCTGACATGTGACAGCCAGATTATTCACAGTCTGGGAATAAGCATTCCATATTGTCCAACTGTTTGCTACACATCCACATTTGTCTTGCAGAGGGTCCACATATATCAGGCACATGTACACATTCTGTAAACATCTGTGTACTGCGGATGTTGGACACCTACAGGGAGGATATCCCACAGCACACTTTCAGTGTTGTCTTTCATTGGGTCACACACATGTTGCTGAACTGTCGCCATACACTTGTAGTAATGCTCCCCTGTTTGTCAGATGGTGGCTGTATGACATGGTACTAGGACATCGTCCATAGGGGACATACCACAGTCGATGGCAGTAATGGGTGTGGAGACATGACAACACAGTCTCACAGCACACAGGGCCATAACTGGTATACCTAGGATCAATGGAGGTTAGTAGGCTATTGGCTCTGAGGCTCTCATAATCCTAGCTCATAATTTAGGCCATGCTAATGCAAGTCAGCATCCAATGCCCCAGTCCAGCAGGAACACAGGTGGTATCCCAAGGGTGTATGGCCTGTTTACCATCCAGTTATCCAGGTGTTGCTTAAAAAGGGGTACTCTGCCTGATGTGGACAGGGTGTCAATTCCATAGTCATGTGAGTGTCTGGAACACACATCTGACCCACCAACAAGTCCCATTGCTGTCACAGATCAGGTTTAGGCTGCATGTGCAGGTTACTTTACTGGAGGTTGAGTTGCAAATGTGCAGCAGTCCCATCATGGTGGAGTCTGTAATCACCTTCTATGCCACACAGAGGTCACCTCAGAGGAGTCTATGACATTGGGTAGAGGAATGGCCTTGTAGCCTATTTGTGTATGGCAGATGATTGAGGCTGTGGTATTCCCTGGTGAGGAACATATGTGGTCTCCCCTACTGCTGCATGTGCTTTGTGAGGTGCATGATGAAGGGGCAATATACTCAATAATAGGTTTTATTAGGGATGAATACAGGGATGTTATGACCCCCATGTCCCTGGATGAGATACCCTTATATATGAGATGGGCCATGTAGAAGGCTTTCCTTACAAAGGAAGCAACATGGTGGTCAAATGCCATGGTGCCATCAACCTGTGTGCCCAAATCTTTCATAACTAATTGCATGCTTCGGATGTTGTTAGTAATGTGAAAATTTGTGGGGACCTCACCCTCCCCAAAGGGGATGATGCTGCATTTTGTGGTATACAGCCTGTGGCCATGTGTCTGGCACCACTCATGTGTCTGTGTAAGACCCTCTTGGTGGATGTCCATAAAACTAGGGGATTTGGTGACAACAGCCAGCATCCAGTCTTCTGCAAACATCGTCAGCCATAGCCCACTGTTTGTGCCCTGCACCTCAGAAGAGTAAATCACACATAACAGAAGCCCCAAGACAGAACACTGAGCTATGCCACCAGTTATGAGTCTACTGCTTGAGATAGCTTCTCTTATTGAGTAGGTGGGTGCTGTCAGTGTGCCACTGTTCTACCCGTGTAGTAACATATGGATTGATGCTTAGCTGAGAGCATATAGCTATTATGGCTGAGTGGGGAATACTGTGAAAGTCTTTGGCCAGGACAAGGTATGCAGTGTGCACTGCCCCCCCTTGTCCATGTCTTTGGTGACTGTGTCAAAGAAGTCAACCAAATGTAACAGACACGATCCCCCTTTGATGAAGCCAAATAGTGTGTGATTGAGTGTGTAGTGGTCGCCAATGTCCTTGCTAATGAGGGTCATAATAATCTGTTCCATGGCCTTGCAAATCAGGCTAGTTAGGCCGATGGGTCCAAAATGTGCTAGATCAGTGGACACTCTACCTTAGTGTAAAGGGATGACAGTGGGTGTCCTCCACTTGGGTGGTACAAAGGCAGTATTCAGGTTTGGTTTGAATACAGTGCCTAATGGTGCTGCAGGTTCATGCTTGAGGTCATGTAGGATGAATCATGTGATGTCATTGGGTCCAATGGAGGCTATATTTTATGACTTTGAGATGCCAGTGATGATCTGTTCCCTAGATATAAGGAGAAAGGGGCAGGTACTGGAGATGTCCTGATGTAATGACAGGGGAGACAGGAGGTTAAACTTTTGCTGACACTGTCAGGCAGCAAGTATGGTATATCTACAGCACTTGTATATTTGGTGTCCCTCACCGCCACGTCTGATCAGGTCTGGGTGCTTCCTTTGATATTGCAGACATATGTGAAGAAGCTGATCTGACTGTCTGTAGTGGATGTCGCCAATCTGGGCACGGAGTTTGCTTTGCAGGATCTCAGTAGTAATCTTATTTGCTTGTACAGGCTAAGGAGACATTGCTTCACATTGGCCACCTGCTCCTTCTGGGTCTTGGACAGCAATATTTCACTTCTGTTAGAGTGTATTTATTGCAGATATCCACCACACAGGTTTACTCATCCTTGCAGAGGATGGTGTAGTCCTGTCGGGTATACCTGACTCCATGCATTTATACAAATAAATGTATAGTGCTTTGGATATTGGTGCCAGTTCCTACAGAGGGGAAGGTGCTGTGAAGCTGGTTATACCATCATTCAGGAGGCTGTAATTAACTTTGGAGATGTTTGTATGTCTGATCCTAGCTAGATAGCTAGATGGGTATTGTGGGAGATGGTGACTACAAACATGACCACTTTGTGGTTGGTTTTACCATGGAGGATGATACTGTAGGGATGCTGCAGTGGTTACCCATGTACTCGTATACTCCCAGAGATCTTTAACTCGTGTGCGGGTAGCAACTAGCAGTTTCAAGTTGTTTGCATTACCAAATTCCATGAATCTCTGGACATTTCAGTGCTGGCATGAGTTATTCTTCCAATGTATGTTTGGGTACTTAGAGAGTCACTCAGGATCAGAGTACAGTATCGAATCCTGCTAGAGTTGAACAGGTCCATATAGGCAGAATGGTCTTCCTGGTCACATGTGGGGGCCAGTAGCTAGCTATGATTTGAATAGGAGTATTGGCAATTGTTAATTGCAGCTGGAGTGTCTCCTCTGCATCTTACTGTTTGACCAGCCTGGTGGTGTGTATATCTTTCATATATAATAAAACTCCATGCCCCTTGGCTTTACTGCCCACACCTTGGGGTCTCACTGTATGATAGCTTGGGTGACCATGTAAGGCTGGGGGGCTCTCTGCAGCTTTACATCATGTGTCTGTCAATGCACAGATGTCAGCATTTTCCAGGGTTGACACTGCTTGCAATGGGTGCAGATTCAAGTTCAGACTCCTAGCGTATAGCAGCATGGCCTTCAGTTTCTGATTTGTTGACAGTTTCATGTTGTTATTGTTAATGTCACCACTTTTCCTAATAAAGGCACTATGGTGGTGACAAGAACCATGGCTAAAAGCCTGAAGGCCAGGTGAGACAGATGGAGGCCATGTCTAGCAAAGCATCATGGTTTGTTGATCACATCATTTCAGGCTGTCAGGTACTGGATTCCAATGGAATGGCACCTGAAACCAAGCTAATTGTTGAGGTCAATCATTTCCTGATTGTATTGTGGCATCATTCTGGGTAACAGCAGACTGTTGCTTAAGGCTAAGGACATACTTGCCTGGGACACATACTCAGTGGGCTCAATCTTGTGTCACATTATACAGTCCGAGAGGTACATCTCAAATCAGGCACGCCAACCTGGACTATGAAACACTTATAACAGTAAATGTTATTGGGACACATCAGTGCCTATGTGATATGGCAGATTCTGGCACCTGACATACAAATAACCATGGCCTTCTCCATAAACAGCCTGGTGAGATGCACATCTGTGTGTTTCACAATAGAGTCTGCTATAAGTAATATGTTTGATTTATGGTGATGCCTTAGTGGCTGTAGGACACAGGTGTGTGGCTATGTGTGGTATGTGGTGTGCAGGGCTATGGATTTCACATGTGTTTCTGCCTCAGAAGCATCTTTTGTTTGGGGCTGTTTATGTTGAGGACCTCCACATATGTGGGTGTGTGTGTTGTGTAGGTGTGGGTGATGTATGAGGTTTACTGATTGTGTTGAGAACCTTTTCAGTGCCAGATATTCGGGCTTGAGAACAAGCAAGCATGGACTGTAGGTTCCTAATGTCATTGCATCTCTCACAAATTCCATTCCTTGGTGGTGTTTATAGTTTGTTGTCCGTGTATATGTGGCAGTTGCTATACTGTGTCAGGATGCCCATATCAACCAGCCTGGCAGGGGAAACCATAGGACATTGTTCAGCCATATGTGTCAGAATCTGAGGGAGGAAGGCCAGGGAGACCAAACTAGTGGACCTACAGTCTAGGTACTTAAAAGAAATGTAGGAGGCTTAAACTACCACATAAAATGTAGACAGCAGTAATAGGTGCAACAGAAAAGATGCAGTTGAACACCCTAGAGAACATGCAGCAAGTAGTAGGAAACAGCAGGATGAGGAGGGAAATGCATGATTTTTTGGCATTCTGCTGCTGATAGCCACATAAATACTGTGGTGGGAGATGGCGGGGTATGATGTTGGAGTTATCGGAGGATAGTGCTGGCAAATGTGGATGCGCAGGGTGTGTATATAATGTAGAGCAATGTATGTGGTCCTGTGACGTGTTTCCCTCTTCCTGTGTTACAGGAGTGATGTACAGACAGAGGACCCACCTTGTTTTGCAGCCGAGAATGACGTCATAGTTGATGACCTCAGATGGTATCATGCCATCCTGCTGTCAAGGAGTCGTCATATGCAGGAACAATGAGCTGCACTGTGGGCAGACCTTGTTGCATCAGTAAATCAGATTGGGTTACAGGACAAGAAGCTATGTGCAGGTCTGGCACCGGACCACTGATATGATAAATGCTTCATGGCAAAGGACCACAGCTGTTGTCTGGTACTGTACTGGGACTGGTGGAGGGCCTGCAAAACAACAACAACCCTTGGCCACCGAGGATTTCCTTGCAAACCTGGGTATAGCCACCAGCTTGCACGCATCCATCACTCCATACATCATAGAGGTGGTTGGCACAGCTTCCACAGCACAGTAGCATCCAGATAAGCCTCCTGTGATCATCACTTTAATACTATATCAGTCATAGTGGCAGCCTCTGGATACCTGTACACGGATGTCAGGTCAATCTGCATTTGGGGGGGGATTGTAATGCATGTGCACATATACTCAGACTGTCAGCAATGTGAGTAGCATCACAATTTGTACTCTACATGTTGGTATACACACACACTATCCTGTACCAGTGCCACATTTGCGTTTGCTGACAATACCTCTCCCCACAATTACATAGGTACATCTGGTGTGGCCAGGGTCCAACATCCTGCAGATGGTGAGTGTGAAACTGTTTTGTTATGGCTCATCTAAACCATAGGAATATTAAGGGCTGCCAGTTTCCCATGGACACAACTGTTCAGCTTAGCCAGAGTACAATGCTTGTATGTTCAGTTGTGGAGGAGTTTACTACAGTGCATTGACTTGGTAATCACAGTAGAATATTTGCTGGTGGTGTAACATATTTGCACATATTTTTGTTAAGGTGTATGCAGTCTACTATACAGGGGGCAATAGTATGCTGTAGAGAGGTGCACTGTTTTCTAGGTGAAGGTTCATCACATACACTGACATGTCACTTATCTCACAGGTGTATAGTACTGGCAACACTAACTGGATGTAGCAGCACTGCATGTTGCTAGTACTATACACCTGTGAGATAAGCAACATGTCAGTGTATAGTACTGTCAACATGCAGTCCAGCTGCATCCAGTTAATGTTGCCAGTACTATACACCTGTGAGATAGTACTGGCAACATTAACTGGAAGTAGCTGCATTGCATATTGTTAAGGGCCTGGCATGTCTGTGTCTGTTGTGGTCTGCTTGGTGTGTTGAGCATGAGATCAGTAATAGAATGTGGTATATATAATGTAGTTGTGGGGTCTCACGTATATGTGTGTGTGTGTGTGTGTGTGTGTGTGTGTGTGTGTGTGTGTGTGTGTGTGTGTGTGTGTATCAGCATATATAATAGTGCATGTATTAATGTTGTCATGTTGTCTTCCTCCTCACAGGTGACCATGGGGGCTGGAGTATGTCCCCTCACAAGCTGATATCAGTGTCTCATCAGACTTTGATGATGATGATGGCCATAGTGAGGCAGGGGTGGGGTTGTTGGGTGCTGAATCTGATCCATGGGTTGACATCCCACTTCCTCCCCCAATGTCTCTGCACACAGTCAGTATGCCCACACATAACCAGTCCCCTGTGCTCACAGATATTGGACAGTCAGAGTGTGGTGGAATCAAACAGAAGAGTGTGGCGACTATGGCATCTGTGACTGTAGACACTAGCCATAGCCAGAAAGCTGGAGAGGTCACACACAGACAGCTTGACATGGGTGCTTGAAGGATGATGGCTGCCCATCCACCACCTGTCACAGGTGTCACAGCATGAGTCACTCAATGCATGTTTTGGTCCGTCATGGAGGTACAGGCATGTTCTGAGTGCAACACCAGACAGATACTCAGGATCATGGATGCATCACTGTCTGACATCCATGACTCCATCCATAACATTAGTGATGCCATGCATCATTTTGCTGATGTAGTGGACAGACAGTGAGGTGAGACATTGTCAGTCTTCAACTGTGCATTGTCTGTGCTGGAACATGTGGTGGGAGTAGAGCATCAGACATGTGGACATAGGTCAGCACTACCATCAGCTGAGAGTCCACATGGCCATGCAAAGTCACACTACCATAGTGGTAGTGCCACCAGCACTAGGGCAGGGAGGTTGAGGTCCACACCATGACATGGCAGGCCATGGCCATGTGGTCCTGGGTGATCCCACGAGGAAGACAGTCCCAGCAGATACCAGTCACAATCAGCAAGTAGTACCGCATCTGACCCAGGGCATGGTGGTGCCAGTGCTACTCCTTCCAGTGCAAGTTCCCATGTTCATGGCTGGAGACGGTGAACTGTACATTCTGCCATGTACGGTCCATAGCTGTCCAACATACTCTCGTGTATAGCTAGCACATGGATTGACTGGGTATGTGCGCACACACTCAAACATCACTGTCACATACAGGTCACCAACAGACACACACAGCTCCTCTCCATGGCCCAGCTGACCAGCACCCCTCCAGACACACACACTTGATGTCAACTGTGTAGCACAACCTAGGCCTTTGGCAACACCACACCACACCATGTGCATGTGATGATTCCTGTACCACATCCCTGTCATATAGCATGCCATCGATGCAGGGACATGCAACTATGTTTCTGATTCACAGGGTGACTATAATACATTTAATGACAGTTTGTAGTGCAGTAGTGGTATACCCTGTAAGGTGCTGTCTCCTTAAATGTGTTATAAGTACACATCAAAGTATATGTACCTTTCTTCCATGATGCTGCTTTGGTGGTAGTATTGCTGACTGACTGTCTCCCACAACTTTTTCTGTTTTTTGTTCCAGGGGGTCTGACAGCCTAATCTTGCATGCATACCCCATGACACAGTATGCTACTCATGATACATGTCACCTGGGAGTTCAGTACGATCATAGGTTCATAGGATCGTAGGAGGTTACTAGAGTAATATCCCTGGGGCACTTACAATGCTAGAAATTATTTTATCCCCAGAAAGAAACATCAGTCAGCACCTGTTACCCCTGTCAATGAGGGACACAAGTGGGACCCCTGGGACAGGATTGTAGTTTTCCATCCACTCATCATGGTTACCCTTGAAAAGAGTCAGCATGGTGCTCTGCTTGACATGTATGCAAAGTGTATTCCTGAGACAGGGAAGCCTCTGAAATACAAACCTGTCTCACCAGCAGGTTGTATTGATGTTGCATATCAGAATGAGGCCTGTCATGCAGGTATTACTCGAGGGGTTAGACTTACTGATATGGGACAGCTGTAGTAGGGCAGGGTCCAAGATTGCTTTGTAGGCATGACACAGGCCACCTCAGAGAAACCGGTCTGATACTGATTGTAGCAATAGTGATTTGAGTCTGTCTGCATGGGACAAGTGTTGGACACCATGGATTACCTTTGTGAGGTATTTCCATGGCCTTTCCAATTGGTGCAGATGTCTGGATAGGTACATAGCAAATGGGGCATTGTAGTATAATGTTGTTGCATGGAGTGACTGAGGAGCATAGAGAGGTAATGACCACTTTTTTTCTGGATGCAATTCCTTTAACTATGAGATGAACCACATGCAAGATTTTACTGACCACTGCCACTACATGATGGTTGAATGGGAACACAGGTTGTGTGTTTAGGGGGTTGCTGTTGATGTGGTAAACAGTGGGGCCGTGTCTTTGCAGAATGATATGATGATAAAGGTTTTAACATTTAGCTTGAGGCCAGGACCTTGGCACCAGTCTGTAGTTAATGTAAGACACTCTTGCAGTATGATAGCATCATATGGGGAGTCACTGACAGACAGCACCCAAACTGTAGTCATCCACAGCACCCAACTTACAGTTATCCACAAACTTGGTCAGTACCTAAAAATGTAGGTGGTGGTGGGTAGCATTCATTCCTATGTACATGTGGGTTATTTGGGGGCAGCAGCTACTCATAGAGCCTCAAAATGTATACATATTGCACACACATAAGCAAGACAGACTGTTTGCCACCTTATCCAATGCCCAATGTGGGACACATTTTGTAGTAATGTCAGAGTTGGCAGAATTAACCATACCCACAGTGAGTGCAATGGATACAGCCTTATGCTTTTTCACTATATAACAGTTTAGTTTTGCAGCATTTCCCTAGATTATGCTATTTCTCATAAGATTTAGGTGTTTGTGCTGTAAAATGACTGCTTTATGCAAGTATTAGAATAATGTAGGAAATGTTTGTTCTACACTCTCAGGACATTTGAATTGTTTTAGTTTTTACAGGACACACCTGTCCATACATGGATTGCAACTTGCCCCCCCTCCCCACACACGCACATACTCATAAACTGCCCTTGTTGAGAGAAAAACACCTACCTGTCTAGTTGTACATAGTATAACCTAAATACATATCACATACCATACACCATGGAGCTTATGTGTTTTTATAGTGTTTGACACTGATTTTCAGGTGGATGACATCTGCAGGTGCTGTAAAGGTTGCAAATGGATGAGTTAACAGGTTTGCACAGGCCCTTAACATTTAATAACCATTACACACACACACACACACACACACACACACACACACACACACACACACACACACACACACACACACACACACACACACACACACACACACACACACACAGGCAAAACACCTACACTGCTACAGGGGATATGTTTCACAGACACACGTACACTCCCAGACCTAGCAGTTATGAGAGCAGAACCCCTGTCTACCTAGTTCTATATATTATAATACTATGGACTTATCACATGTGCCATGGCACTAGCATGTGCAAATATTGTCTAACTGTGCTTCTAAGGTGGGTGACATCAGTAAGTCCTGAAATGGTTGCCAATGGAGGATTAATAGCCCCTTAAAACTAGCAGGATAAACCATACCCACAGTGAGTGCATTGGATACAGCCTCATACTTTTTCACAAATAACAGCTTAGTTTTGTAGCATTTGCCTAGATTATGCTATTTCTCATAACATTTAGGTGTTTGTACTGTAAAATGATTGCTTTATTCAAGTATTAGTATAATGTAGGAAATGTTTGTTGTCCCACACTCTCAGGACATTTGTATTGTTTTAGTTTTTACAGTACACACCTGTCCATACATGGATTGCAACTTTCCACACACACACACACACACACACACACACACACACACACACACACACACACACACACACACACACACACACACACATACATATACTAATAAACTGCCCTTGTTGAGAGTAGAACACCTACCTGTCTAGTTGTACATACTATAGCGCCTAAATACATATCACATACCATGTGCCATGGAGCTTGTGTGTTTTTGTAGTGTCTGACACCACTTTTCAGGTGGATGATATCTGCAGGTACTGTAGAGGTTGAAAATGGAGGAGTTAACAGGTTTTCACAGGCCCTTAAAATTTTATAACCATTGCACACAAATACAGGCAAAACACCTACACTGCTACAAGGGGATATGTTTACACAGACACATGTACACTCACAGAGCTAGAATTTACCTAGTTCTATATACTATAGTACTATGTACTTATCACATGTGCCATGGAATTAGCATGTGCAAATATTGTCTAACTCTGCTTCTAAGGTGGGTGACATCAGTAGGCCCTGAAAAGGTTGCCAATGGGGGATTAACAGGCCCTTAAAATTGAATAACATCACACACATGAAGGAATATGTTTAAGCACACACCTACACTCACAGAGTTGGAGCTTGGAGAATAGAACCCCTACCTATCTCATTATATACACTATGGTACTATGTAGTTATTACATGCGCCATGGGGACAGTGTCTAAGTGTGCTTCTATGGTGTATGACATCATCAGGCTCTGAAAAGTAAGCCAATTTGGGGGTTAACAGGTAGACACAGGCCTTAAAAATGTATAAGTACTGCACACACATAGGCAAAGCATACACACTCACAGAGTTGGTGTTGCTGGGATTAAAACCCCTACTTATCTAACTGTATACACTACAGTGCTACATACTTATCACATGCACCACTGAGCTTCTGTGTTTCGAGAGTGTCTCAATGTGCTTCTAAGGTGGATGACATTAGCAGGCCCTGTAAGGTAAGCCAATTTGGGGGTTAACAGGTAGGCACAGCTCTTAAAATGTATTAGCATTGCACACACATAGGCAAGACACACTGCAGCAAGGGAATATACTTACGCAGACGCACACTCAGAGTGGCTTTTGTTGGGATTATAGTCCCTACCTATCTAGTTGTATAGAGTATACTGCTATGTACATATTGCATGCAACACACAGGTTATGTGTTTGGAGAGTGTCTGCCACTGCTGTTGGGGTGGATGACATCAGCAGCTATTGACAGAGAGGCCACTGTTGTGGAGGACACTAGTCACAGGGCCATAAAATATTGACCATTACACAGACATAGGCCTGTTGGGGATGTGCATGATGCTGTATGTGGAATATCTACACACACAGTGACTGATGTGAGATTAGAATTCCTACCTACCTAGTAATGCACACTACAGCTCACCATATTTGCCATAAACACCACTGGTAAAAATTAGTGTGCAAGTGACTACATCACTCTAACTTTCTGTCTGTCTCTCTCTCTCTCTCTATCTGTTTCTCTCTATATAATATATATATATATATATATATATATATATATATATATATATATATATATATATATATATATATATATATAAAACTCTACAGATACATATATATCGTATATGTGCCACATACTGATAGATAAGGGTAATCATGTCTCATGTGGATAGGGAGAGACAGTTAGGTATACATAGCTGATATATTGATATCTCAGTTGTATAGGCAGATGAGGCTTCAGATATAGGCTGAAATTAGCTAACTCTACAGATACATATATATCGTATATGTGCCACATACTGATAGATAAGGGTAATCATGTCTCATGTGGATAGGGAGAGACAGTTAGGTATACATAGCTGATATATTGATATCTCAGTTGTATAGGCAGATGAGGCTTCATATATAGGCTGAAATTAGCTAAGTGTATGAGCATGCTCAGTGTGACCATCAGTACTTACAAGGGGACTCCAGTCCAGACCTACCTATACTCCACTCCAGGATTTAGTGTGCTACAGCCCGTTGGCTGCTGCACCTGATTACACAGTCCAGCACCTCCCTGATAGCATCCCCAATGGATTCCCCAGCTGTGTGCTGGTCGTAATATCTGACTCATACTTAGGGTGTGTACAGAATGTATTAGACTGAACAGGGTTTTTCATCTTATGTCTGGTACATATTGCATAGCAATGTGATTTCCTGATATATCAGTGGCAGATCATTATGGACCGACATGAGGAACTGCTGACAGACATTTTAGTTACTGACTCCATACACAGCAGGGAACCCATGCTACTGTACAACATGTTCTACTCTGCACTTTCTACATTTGTCTGGCAAGTAGTTCATCCTTCTCCTTATCTGTGGGCCTTTGTCCTGCTCCCATTTCTGGCTTTGTCCACAGTTGCAGCTCTATGTAGTTGTAGGTATGATGTGACTGGGGTACAAGATGTAACACCACACAGTGGGTTACAGACTTCACAGCTCTAACTGTACTATTTTGCAGGATGTCCAGCATTGCACCCCATAGGTCTGCTCTGGTCCTCAGACAATTTGTGTTGTAGTGGTATTATAATGCTACATGGTGCACATACCTCTCAACCTGTTAGAGCAAGACATTTGGACAAAGACATATATAAAAGTGGGACACAGGCCCAATTATAGGGACAATTTTTCAACATTGCTCTTACAAATGTATACAGTTGATAGTATAACAGGTTTTGTATTAACATGAATTTTCTGAAGTGTATGAAATCTGCATCTCAAATGTCTGCAATTTTCTAACATCTACCTTTACTGATTTGCTACTAGTTTGCCAGAAAATTGCAAAGTTATGAAAAATGGAGCAGACATATGAGGGAAAACTGTGGACATTCTATGAAACTCTATACATTTGAGAGGTATGCTGGTGCCCACTGACCTGTTGTAAGTACTGACACAGTTATGTGATGGTCTTGACATCCTGCTGCTACTCTGACTTGTTACAACCTGCTGTTCTATGTGCAACTGTGTAGGTAGCTCAAAGCTACCTGTGACCCCCTCCATTATCTCTATCTTTGTTCAGCTTTCTTGCATTTACAAATAGTGAAATATGGACAGTCTGTAGAAATCCTACCATAGGTGTAGCTCACATGCAAAATAGTGGCACATCCAATCTCAAACCATGAGCACTTTCAACCATGATAATGTACTTAGCCCACTAAGCCACAACAGCCACCTGACAGTGCAGTTTAATTCCTGACACTATCAAGCACAGACATACATACCACATTGACCCCTGCATATTGTGGAAATGGAACATGTCACCAGATTTATTGGGACAGCACTGGGATTGTGTGGTCTGCTGCTATTAACTTGCAAACATAATGTTACTGCAGCTGTATGGGAACATAGGTGTGATGGGGTAGGGGACTCTAGCATTGACAGACTTAGTGCAGTGGGTTTTGCTCCCTTGGGGACTACTGCATATTATGGGGTGGCCAGTACTGGGCTGAGAACTTCTGTTGTCTCACATAGCTGTCAGTTGTCTGCAGGTTTCCCAGTAGTCCATTCTATTCCATAGCATACATGCAGCAGGTCCATACATGTGCTACCATAGTCTAGTACCCCTTCATTTGTTATAAAGAAGAATAACTTACCTTGTGCCTGCAGCAGTTGAGATCACAGTGCTTCAGGGCTGACTCTGTCAGATGCATTCAGTACACAGCTAATACAGGGTAAGGTCCAGGTTGTGTGGTGTGGCTGGCATCCTTTTATTATGTATGTTAGTGAGGTGTCAGTCCATAGGCCCCTAAGATGTCAGTGAATGTGCTATGCATTGCTTCTTTGCCAAGGCCAGGGCATACTGGGCACTCCTACGTCTGCCTACAGGGACAGGCTCAGCGGGTTCCTCCTCCAAGTCCCCGTAGCTGTGAGAACCTTGGCACTGGTGGGGGGGATATGTGTCCCCTCACTGTGATGTTCCTGCTGCAGCTGTTTCCACAGGATCATATTGTGTAGCATGGCACATCTAGTGAACATTTGTGCACATGTTGCTGGAGAGTACTGCAGGGCTCCGCCAGATTCATCAAGGCAGTGGAACAGTGACTTGATCATCCCAAACACATGCTCTATGATGTTCCTAGTTTGTGTGTGTGCCTCATTATGGCATTCTTTTGTAGGTGTGTGTGCATTTCTGATGAGTGTCGTCATCCGAATTTCCAGTGCATAGCCAGCACACACCAGTAGATGGCCGTACGGGATGTCCCCTCTGTCAAATGTCTGGAACAGCTGTGATGCATGCCAGATGTGGGATTTATCATAACTGCCAGGGCTGCCAGCACACACATTCATGACAATACCCTGGACATTGCACATGACCTGGCAGGTGATGGAGTGATACCCCTTGTGATTAATGTAGATTCTACCCTCATCACCAGGTGGTGCTTTAATGTGGACATGAGTGTAGTCTTTGGTACCCAGTACCTCAGAGTAGTGTTCTACATGGTGGAATAGACACATATTGCTGGCATTCTCCTCAGAGGTGCGGAGTAAATATAAGTGCTCACTGGCATATGTTTGCATGGCAGCCAGGAACTGGTGGACTACCCTGGATGCAGATGACTGTGAAACTGCCATCATGTCCCCAGTGGGTCTTTGAAAAGTACCTGTAGCTAGTATTATAAGGGCTACACATACCTTTATTTCCACTGAGATGGGTTCCTCACAGATGACTCTGGGTCTGATTTGAGGGTGGAAAAACTTGGTGAGGTCTTGTAGTATGTCCTTATCCACCCTGTACTGCTCTACTATCTCCAACTCATGTAGCACCTGGAAGATTACCCTCGGCCCAAACACTCTTCTCCTTCTCAGTCTAGGCCTACTGTCAGCATTAGCACCAGCAATGACCTCAGTGTCTAGCACACACAGATGAAGCAGAGCAGCAGCAGCCCCTATAATTATGTCAGTTAAAATTCCCAAGTGTGTACTCCAGTGGTACAGAGTATGTGGGAAAAATCAGATTGAAGGATGTATGCATACTTTACAGTGGTGTGCTGCAGATGCAGCCTGTATGATTGGCTGACTGTGATGCATTCCACCTGCCAGGTCTATCACTGAAGGTTTTGAATGGTCCAGTGTCAGTGGAACAGGGCTTATCAGTCATTTATAGTTAACTGGCTTTCTCAAGCTATTTCTTTGTATTTTTTTAATTTATTTCACTGCTAAGCACTGGGGCATGGTGAGCAAAACACAGGTGCTAGCATAAACAGTGGTCAGCAGTTGACACACCCCATGCACAGGCATGCTCAGCTTTGCTTAAACCAGCTAAAACAATCACTCCGCAGCTAAACAAAACTTAGCTGCAGTGGACACCCCCCTGCTTATCTGTGCTTAGCTGAGTGCAGACAGGTGCTGCTGAACTCCAATCCACTTACACACATCATGACACACCCCCTTTTGATATCAGCTACCTGATCTACTAACATCAACACAGTTCTGGCCCTACATGGGTTATATCTGTGGATGCAGTAGCCCTTTTTTGTATTCAGTAACATCAGCTTATGTGCATACACCTACTTAAATATACCCTGGATACTTCACTACTCCAGGACCTGCCTCCTTAGCAATCACTGAAGCCTGCCATTGTACACTCTGCATGCAAGACACTATAATGCATTATTTTTGCAAATGTCTCATTTTCATTTTTTCACCATTGTAATTATTTTTTTTATAACAGCATGTTTGCAGATTGCCGAGCACCACACAAATGTAACATGTATTAAAAAATAATAATTTTTTTATTGATTTGTATTGCTTTTTGGACTCACTGGCCATAGTTTTGGCCATTTGCATACATACAGTGCAATATCCAACCTTCTTTTTGGGCTTTTACAGCCCCTGTTTAAAATTTACATTTTAGTACACATTTCTTTTCTGCGTACATTTCTGACACATACACAGCACCTACACAGGTGCCTTTCTGCTTATTGGATCACAAATCACCTCATTTGCAAGGGGTTTACCAGCTTATGAGGTGATTTGCATTCTATGGACACTTCCATGTCCGCACTCACGTGCACGCCCCTCTTCTCTGTTTATTGGATCGCTCGGCAGCCGGTTTCCATGTTGGGGCCATGCCACTATGCCTACATGGACGATCACTCCATGTAGGTTTTATTGAATTCCCCTGAGTCTTTTACGCACGTTTGCTTTCTATCCTATTTACACATCTTAAGTCTAATATGTCTTTAATATCGCAGTACTAAATGCATGGATCCTGTATCCATATTTTTTATACATGTCATGTGAAGTTTTCCTTTGGAATTGACCTTTCCCATTTTTTACACACTTTTCAACTGTAAAATATGTTATCTCTTTAAATAACCATTTACTATGGCATATTTTGCTGTGTAAAGTATCAATTAAATGGCAATTGCTGAAGCATGGATAACAGACCAAAGTATTTTACCAGGTTATTGTTTGCAGTTTCTATTAAAATTTTTCCCTAACTCTTACTTTCCCAGGATTATGTAAAATACATTTTTAAAAACAAAACGTTAAATGTAACTTGCATAAACCTTCCCTTTTATTTCCGTGATAGTCTCTTTTCTTTCCCAGTCAGATACCCTTCCTATACTTCAGACTGACATTCACCACGCATCATTGTTTAAAGACATCTCTAACCTCTGCAAACCACAGACATGTAAAAACATGTTTATCTTTAACCGCTCTCTTCCTTTACAAACTAAAACCACTAATTATCACTAAGCTACTCTTGAAGATTATACTTACATATTCTTGGTCATTATGCAGTTAGCATTTACAAATTATTTAAATGTAATTAGATGCTGTTTCTTATATACATTTTTCTGACATGATGCATCACCACAAAACAGATTTCCATAAAGATGCTGGCTTGGATATTAGCTTTAAGGGCAACAACAGGTCATTATATTTATTTGAAAATATGCTGACTGCTTTTCAGTTCATACATTCTTTTCTCTCTATATTCACCTTTGAATTATAATTAGAGCTGCACTAAGTTGATTGGTTGACCTTAAAAAGTTCAAACAGTAGTGGTTCATGAACTGTTTGGATTAAATTAATATCTCACTGAAACAGAGATGTCTTTCTTATCTGAAATGTACATCTGCATTTTTTTCTGTAATACAGCATTAGTACATTTCAGGTTCATTAGTACCTTCCTAACAGCAATTAAACCTCTTCACTGCATTTCTTATTCTGAAGTGATTAAACAAATACCAAGTTTCAGAGAAGGCAAATGCATACAATGCTGATCCCATGCTTATTACCTGCTATGAAATGTATAAACATTCTTGAGCCTTAGCTTTCTTTATTTTATGTTTGTTTCACTGTGTATGATTGCCTTGCGAACTTTCTGCCTATATTGTAGCTGCTAGTTCTCCAAACTCTCTTTTAGAGCCATCAGATATATTCCTTGCCTATGAAGGTTTAGCTGGTGTAAGACATTGGCAGGAGGGATGATTTGTAGGAAATCCCTTTTGATGAAAGTTTTTTAACTACTTAAATTCACCAGTTAGGTTCATAATTTATATGTGTATGAGTGAGTTCATTGTTTGTGAAACATGTATTTGTCCTTGAACAGTTACTAATCATATGTTTTGACTACCATATAATATGCTCTAATTTTGTCAGTCTTCCTGTCATAACTTATTCATATGTTTACTTACTTTTCAACATTTCAGGCCATTAACATGGTAGAAAATTGAAGTACTGCTTCACTTTTTCTTGTCAGTGCTCATGTGGGGAAGCCAGGTGACCTAATCTTCATTTAGAGAATAGTTACTTTTACAGTGTATTTTTCAAACAACATCAATTAATGCCATGCAACCAGGTGTCGTATTTCCATCACTGTGCCATCAAACTCATTTTAACATTATCAGTCATTGAAACTTCTTGAGCAGAGATCAAGGGTCATTAGTTTATGGCAGTAAAAATACAGCATGACTTACTCACATCTCACCAATGCAAGCTGAACAAAGAGTGCCAACTGAAACAATTCAGCCAGCATGTGATTAAACGGATACTGTGCATTTTGTTGTTCAAAAAATGCTAGGGGTGATCGAAACTGCCAAACGTTTAGACAGTCGAACGTCCAATATTTTGAAGTGTCATTTCTTCAAAATTAGTGAGTGGGGATTGGATGGGGGTTAGAGTGTGTAAGTGTGTGTGTTTGAATGTTAAGGTTAAGGTAATGTCTAGGTAAGGATTTAGGTGTTGTGTGTTTCCGTGCAAGTATGCGTCTTATAAGGGCTGAGTCAGGTTTATGTAAGGGATTAGATCTCAAGTGTGTGTTGGAGCACATAAGTGTATTTGACTGTGTTTTGTGCATTGGCAGTATTACTGAAAGTTTTCTTTTTTCAGGTATGGTCCGGGGTTAGGGTTTACGTGCGGGCAGAGTTAGGGTTAGCATGCATTACTGAGGTGGATAATTTTTATTACCTTTTAGTCAACCAGGGTTATGTTTTACTTTACTTTACTTGCATTTGAAAGGGAAAGGAAAGGAATACCATTTTTAAGGAAAACCCTGTGTATATAAGCCATGCCCTAGAAGCCCATTTAAGATGTTTGAATTCACATTTTGTCTAGAACCAGATGTAACATAATTGCTTTTTTAGTTGCAGTCACAGACTTATTAAAGTACTTTTTCAGGTTACCTTATTCTGAGTGCAGACCACTAGTTCATAAAAGACAATGATCGCAGTTTTTAGAACTGGCATACAATGTATTGGGCCAGTGCAGAAATAAAGGAATGGACATGTCTTCATTTTTGCTTAACTGTATACTGTATATGAGGGCAGCAACAGAAATATGTTACTATACTCTAAGTGTACTGCTCGTATACATCTGAAGATAAAAGCTTGTATGACTGACAGTGAAAATTATCATGAAAATAGCTTACCTCTGAAATAGCCAGACAACAGTCTGCACAGGCTGCTGCTTTATTCTGGTCCCAGAATGGGGCTGAATTCATTAAGGTTACAGCTTTACCGTGAAGCTCCAATAAGAAGATGCTCAGCACCACAGTGGACTGTCTCTGAGGCTGTGCTAAATGTCAATGAGCCATTCCAGGGTGTAGCATATGCCACTTAACCATGTGCTCTTTCTTGGAACTGCCAGTGGTAAGGCATTTATCCAGCCAAGTGATTCAGAGAAGTATTCAGCTGTGAAAACTAGCACAGCCACTCCTGGCCCTTCATGTTAATGAACATGGTCAAAAGCCCATGTTCGGCAATCACGATAGTGATAACTGCTAGGAGATTTGCAGTCAGAAAGTGTTGGGTGTTGTGTTTTTCTGTGTATGAGTGTGGCTGAATGTGTGAGTGTATGTATCAGTGGGCATCTGCCTAATGACTGTCTTTGGGATTTTGCAACTCCTGAACCATTTCATGAGTTATGAGTGAGAGGGACAGGGCACATACAAGTACGTTACTCAGTGCAATAAATCTAAACAAAGTCAAAAATAATGTGGGAGATAGGGATGGTTTATAAACTTAAAAACTTATAAAGTCACTAGAATATCAGCTTTTTCACTAGCATGCATTTAGAAAATTATAAGTGATTTATGCTAGCAGGAAAAAGGGGGTATCAAGGATATTGGGGATATTCTGGCAAGAGAGGAACAGGTCTGGTATATAAGGTGTGTGTGTGTGTGTGTGTGTGTGTGTGTGTGTGTGTGTGTGTGTGTGTGTGTGTGTGTGTGTGTGTGTGTGTGTGTGTGTTGGTGTGTGTGTGTGTGTGTGTGTGTGTGTGTGTGTGTGTGTGTGTGTGTGTGTGTGTGTGTGTGTGTGTTGGTGTGTGTGTGTGTGTGTGTGTGTGTGTGTGTGTGTTGGTGTGGAGGGAATGCCTGTGCCAGTTCATATTGGCCGATAATGAGGCATTTCTTTATTTCTGCTATTGTGATACTGAGTTGAAAATCTATGCATCACTGGTGTCCAGTAGTGTTGTTACCACCATGATGACTTGAAGCAAAGGAAGAGGGCAACCTTGGACTCCTGGGTCCAAGAAGCTAGAGCTGGGCAGACCCTACAGATATGTATATATGTCAGAAATATTTAAGATGAATCTGTACAAAACTGGTATGCATAATGCATTCCTTCTCATTCAACAGCTGCAGAAGAGAGAGCTCGCAGTGTCCAGTACCATGCAGGGCACCTGGCCAGGATGAGGCGAGAGTGTTGTAAGTAGGGAAACTATAATAACTTAATGCATAACATAATCATATAATAGATTAATTACAGAGTTTGCAGTCTTAACAGTCAGGTATGAGATACCTGGGACATGGAACATGCTTAGTAATGCAACACAGCCTACCTGTAAAGCTAAAGTAGGTTACATCAGGTAAACATGCATTACTGTGTAGTATAGCTTCCAAACATCAATTAATGTTGGGGTCTACCAATATTAAGCGTCACTGTCCTAGTCTGCTTATTGTCTTAAATATGCTGTAGGTTGCACTCAGTTGATGGACAGGGTATATGGGTTATTTATTAGGTGTCTTACACAGCTATCCATCATCTACATGCCAGACTTGAAGCAACAATAATCAATAAATTGTAAAGGGCAATGGTAATTTCATATGTCATGTTTTCAAATAAAAACTGTTCACTATTCCTGTATTCACTGCATGTGTGTTCTAATCTGACACCAGTCAACTGTTAAATGTACATCAATAAAGAATGCAGCAAAATCTGTAGGAAATAAATGTAGTGCGTTATCCAGAGAAAGGTTAAAACCTGTGTTTATAGGTTCATAGGGTCATAGGATGATACTACACTATTGGCCCAGAGGCCCTTATAAGCCCAGCCAAGAATTTTGACCATGTTCCCTCAAAGTCAGCACCTGTTTCCCCTGTCCAGCAGGGATACAGGTGGGATCCCAGGAGTACATTTTCTGTTTCCCATCTAGTCGTCCAGGTACCTGTTAAAGAAGGCTAGTGAGGTACTCTGCTTGATATGGAGATGGAGTCTATTCCACAGATAGTGGAGTCTTTGGGACACAAATCTATCCTGCCCACAAGTTCTATTAATGTCACAGACCAGGTTATGGCCTTGCATGCGGGTTGACCAAGTGGAGTTTGTCTTACGGATATGCAGCAACTCCATCAAGGCTGGGTCTGAAATGGCCTTGTATGCCAGACACAGGTCACCTCTGAGCAGTCTGTATGAGACTAAGTAGATGGACAGGGCTTTTAGCCTATCTGTATAGGACAGGTGTTTGAGACCCTGGATTTTCCTGTTCAGGAACGTCTGTGGTCTTTTGAACTGCTGCATGTGCTTGGCAAGATACATGCCGAAAGGGGCATTGTACTCAATAATGGGTCTGATAAGGGAGGAGTACAGGGATATTATGACCTCCTTGTTCCTGTATGAAATACCTTTATTTATGAGGTGGGCCATGTAGAAAGCCTTCTGTACAAAGGAGGCAACGTGGTGGTCAAAAGTCAGGTTGCTATCAACCTGGGTGCCCAAGTCCCTCACTACTGATTGCATGCTTAGTATGTTGTTATTAATATGATAATTAGAAGTTCCTCATTTTGTGTGATATAATGCTGTATATTCCACCCAGGCAATGGATATGGTATATGGGTAAGGTAAGTGCAGTCCTGGACTACTATCCATGTGTCTAAATGCCAGATTTAAAGGAACATTTTATCAATAAAGTTTACAACAGGATTGTGCCTTGATAAATAATATTTCAAATAAGATGTCAATATTCCAGTATTTTCTGCATGTGTGTTCCATTCAGACACCAGTCAACTGTAACATAATAAATAATAAATAGTGCACCAACAAATGTCAGACCTAAATGTAGTGCAATATGCAGATTCAGGGTCAAGTCTGAGTTCTGATAATTTTCTGGAAATATGCTCTAGATAGCGTGCCATAAATGAACAGAGTATTGGTCAAAAGATGACCTCAACAGCCATACACATGTGTAACTGGCAGATTTCATGCAACATCAATCATTAGAGTGTAAAAGGAGATGGTGCTTTGATAACTACTGTAGTTAGCTAAACTGCTCATTATGCATGTGTCCACTGCATTTGGTTTCCAATGTGATACCACACACAACTATGCATGTGTGTAAATACAATTTCACACAAAATGTTGCAAGAAACATCTTACAGGTCCTATTGTTTACAGAATTCATTATATTGAAATAAAGTACACATAATTCCTGCAGTCACTGCTTGTGCATTTTAATCCCATGGCAGCCAGCTGACAAGTAACTAGCTGTGTAGTGTACTTAGTGTACAAGAAAATCCCTTTCAACTGTCATGCTTTTGCAGAATTTAATGACTAGTGCCCCATATGACTGGCCCTTGATTAGCAGATACATTTACATGGCATTACATGGAATGCAATTTATTGGCAAATATGTTTACAGAACTTGGTAGAAATAGATGAGCACACTATGTAAAACAGTTCCCTTTAGTTGTTCCTGTGTACCAATATTTGTCAGTGCTCAGCCCATGTTGTCCTATGCTAACAGGTCGAGAGGTATGTATGTGCAACATCGTATATACAAGAATTATAGTCACTGTACTCACAAATGACACTGCACATCTGTAGAAATATGTATTAGTAGTCTGCATAGTAATATTACCTGTAATGTAACTAATGATATGTTTTTCATATACTGGTTTACTGTTAACATGCTAGCCTTTATGTTATTTATTATTGGGTTCTTCATAATATACCCTAATATGTATTTTGATTAATCAATATTATCTTGCATTATGTTAATACTAACATTTGTTTGGTTATTTTTTTATCTAACCTTATGTTTATATTTAATTTACTACAGCACAACAAGACAGGCATTGAGTAATTCTGATTTTGTCACCCATCAGGAACTGCCAGGTATGGTGCGCAGGGTGCCCCAGTGAACTGTTTGTGCATGCCTGCACTGGATGGTGAGCATGGTCACCATTCTGCTGAGGCAACCTTGCCCTGGACACCAGCCTCCATCACTGCCACCACAGGGGCAGTGAAGGAGCTGACAGTCTCATGGATGAGGACTTGAGTCACACTGCTACCGTGTGGATTCTCGTGGCACTGGGATTCCACAACAACCTCCTCATCCACAGTGTTACCCCCCACTCTTGAGTCACACACCAATTCTGTCTGCTGTCTGTCTGCAAAAGCTTCCTTATCTTCCTGACTTACCTCCTCCATACATACCTCTGTCTCTGCCCCAACATTCCACTCTCATCTTAAAAAAAAAATGGGAACATGTCCCAAAAAAATATCATCCCATACATAGCTCTCCATTTTGTACACGTGTCTACTGCATACGGGTTATTGAATGCAATTGGCTTGACAACACACTTATGTTGTTATCACCTTTCTTTGAGGGTGACAGTGCAAATTCAGCTAAATAATCTGTGAAAGTGCATAGTTGTTGCTGTTCAAGAAATTGATAGCTATGGTTATTTTCTACACCCATCCTGCACATCTCTACATGACTTTCACTATGTTTTTCCCAACTGCTTGCACCTGTTTCACCACTGTCCTAGCTCCCCTTTTTTTTCTTATCTTTAAAGATGTTTTGCATGATGCAGGGTGATGTGCCTCATCACTTAGCTATACTGAATAGTACTATATTGCTATATGCTTTTGGAACAATATTAATCACATTCAAAAAGTACACCGGCACCCTATTTCAAATCCCGGAACATTGAAACTTGCAGAACAGCAGATCTTCCCACCAAGCCACACAGCTGCTAATGAACACAGCTGTTTTAATCAAAACATACTAATGCTCAAGTTTCCATCATTAAGTGTGTTGAAGCAATGCTGCATATTTTGCCGGACAGCACAAATCAGCTAAGTGATTAATAGAAAAATAGTACAGTAATTGGCTATCTATTACAGAAATACATCACTATAAAGGCACAAACATAAGTTTAGACATAAGTGAGGTATCTAATACTAGGTAACTCTGCAATTATGTCTGCAACATGTAAGAACACACTTGATAAAACATTAAAGGAAAATAGGATTTTAACTGGGACTCTCGTATACAAATAGAACACTCTAAAACCATGCACATAATAACAGATGTAAGTGCGGTATTTAACAGCAGATAACTTGCAATGATAACTGCAACATGTAAAAATACACCTTCTGTAGCAGTGATTCTGTAGCTCAGTCTGTAAAATGCATTGAGAGCATTATCTTATTCTACATATGGTCCTAGGTTCAATTGCAGCCATGTCTAGTAATGAAAATACATGTATGTGGACATCAAGATTATAAATTGTGATATGTATGTCCATCTCATCATCTATTTATCCAACCAGAACAGTACAGATGATATGTATGTCCATCTCATCATCTGTTTATCCAACCAGAACAGTACAGATGGAATGTCTGCTTCTAATTAACATAAGTCAAGAGCCACTCTTAAATACTCCTGTTCTAGAAAGTGCAGAAAATGTCAGTTCATGCATTATCCTGAATTCCCAGAGGACTTTGAAGTGTTTACTGAAATTGTGAGCCAGTAATATCACACTGCAGCCCACAATGTTTTGTTGGAGATATCACAGACAACCACAGCTGCACAAGTAACATACATATATGGAGGTTGAGCTAGACACAAAGGTTGCCAGCACACACTTAACAGGGGACTACCTTGACATAACACATGGTAGTTGTACACCTACCTTTTTTCTACGACACACTAAGTATTTGGCCTTGATTTATGGTACTGATACCACTGGCTGACAGACTTACCTGGCATACATACCTTACTTCCCAGTGTGGTGGGTACCCTTAATCTGGCTGTGCCTACACACCAAGGCTGACACAGGTCACACATATACTTTTAAAGCTTGCTGTCCTGCAAAGTGTTCACCTTTTCTGCCTATGTCTGTTGCATGAAGCATCACCTTTAGCCTGTAGCACACACATTTGTATGTAAATAGTAGCTGCTACAGACATTATCTAGGCATGATGTGGTATCTGTACCCCAGTAATTTCCAACCCAACATATGAGAAAGGGGTTGTAATCTACATTGAGGCCTTATATTTTTCAGTGGTTGCATGAGATTGTCTGATTTATACTGTAAATCAGATGTGTTCGCTGCAATTAGCATTTCAGAAGCACAGATTGGTTCAGAGGCAATCACTTGCTAATAGACAACCATGTTAAAAGGCAAACAGCTAGCTAGGGGAAACATTGTACATGAGAGTTACTTTGCAGGGTGAACTTGTGTCCACAACATCTATATATCTGTACCTTTCAACAGAGGAGTATTGTACTCCATCAGGTATGTAACTATTTTGTTTCCAGCATGGTAAATAGCACATCATTAGCAACACCTGATGTATATAATCACAGGTGATAGACCTGGGCATCAAGGCCTGGCCACACAGGTTTACACCTACTTTAAAATAGATCACCATGTCTCCACAGTTGTAAAAAGGGAAGTATATCATGCTCATGTCATTAGTGAGGGCACTGTCACTCGATAATGATGCAATGATGTATTTATAACATCAGTGTGCTCTTCCCTCAACATGCCAATATTACAGTGCAATAGCCATTTTGTCATATACCTTTCCAAGCACCAGTGGCAACTGCACACAACACAAAGGTTCCTAACAAGGGAACCTCATGGCCCCGGTATCTGTCCTATGGGGATCATGTGAAATATTGTAGCTTGTGACATATAGAGTACTGAGAAGTGATCTCTGCCTTGCATACAGGACAATGTTGGACCTTGCTCTGCTGGAAATGCTGCATATCTGTAAGTGGAATGGTACATGGATTCCAAAGACATTAACTGGCATGTGACCTTACTAATACATGTTGGTGGGGGAGATATGTCTACCATACTTTCACAAACCTAGTGGCAAACAGTACACCTCATTGGCTTTCCTGAGATGCCATCTGTATGATAGCCTAGATGACTGTCATGTCACCACAGGGCTTCTGCGTGTGTCTCTCATGGACAAGGGCAAATCATGTAAATAAGGGTAAGAACATGACTAGGATTTTATGGGACCTAGGGCCATTAGGTTACTAAAGAGCAATGATCCTAGGATCCCATATACTGATGTAAAATGCTCTAACATCCGCATACACACACCAGGCTACAGTGACAATAATACCACTTTCAATTAATATGTACTGAACACTGCACAGTGGACACACTCCAAGTTGGCTGGAATTAGATTAGAAATCTGACCTATCTAATGGTACACACAACAGATCACAGTACTTAATGCATGTTTCACAAGTGTGCTATTAATATCTCTTTAGCTAATGTTATGGTAGATGACATTAGCAGGCCTTGTTGTGGTCAGGACTTTGGAGGGGCACATCACCTGCTACAATCAAAATACTGAAAAGCCCTACCTCTTTCTAAGTCAATGTGATTATCATATTTATTTGGCAGGGAGATGCACACACACACACACACACACACACACACACACACACACACCAAGTGGGCAGGAATGAAATAAAACCCTCTACCTATCTAGTTTTACACACTACAAATCACAGCATTTACAGCATACACCATGGCTGAATTCTAACATTACAGCAGCAGCTGGTAGTCTTAAGGTACATGACATCAGCAGGTCTTGTGGAAGATAGGGGTTTGGAGGCTGGTATCACCTGCAAGAGCCAGAAAGTGTAAAACCATTGCACTTTGGAAGTCAATGTGTGATTCCCATTTGTTTTGCGGGGAGATACTCACTCACTCACTCACTCACTCACTCACTCACTCACTCACTCACTCACTCGGCTGGCGTGAGAGAGACCGCTATCTATCTAGCCTTACACACTACAAATCACAGTATTGACAGCATGCACCATGGCTGAAGTCTGTAATTAGAATGGCAGTTGGTAGTTTTAAGGTACATGACATCAGCAGACCTTGTGGAAGACAAGAGCTTGAAAGCCAGCATCACCTACAAGGGACAAAGAGTGCAAACTATTTCAGTTTAGTAGTCAATGTAGGATTTCCATATTTTTTACAGGGAGATGCGCGCGCACACACACACAGGTTAGAACCCCTGCTTATCTAATCTTACACACTATAGATCACATTATTTACAGCATGTGCCACGGCTGATGTCTGTTTTATATATAACTGCAGGCGACTACTTATGGAGTACATAAATTAGGCTTATATTGAGCAGCAAGTGTGGGCTGCAGAGTGACATTATTTCTCAACTTTTCTTTGCATCTAGTAGCCTAGCAGTTAGATAATTGCTTTTTATTCTAGCTATGTGTCTATGGCAGCCATTTTGGCCAAATGTAGTTGTTTGCATTTGGATGTGCAAGCCTTTGGTCAAAAACAATGTGCCCTGTCAATGCATGCATAGACAATGTGATACATAATACCACCTGTTTACCTGTTGCTGTATGTGTGGTGACTTCCAGCATTCACAGGGGGCTGTAGGGAAGTGCATTATCGGCTGATGAGCCTTTACATTTGGTCCTTTGAGTAATATTATATATGGGTCATATTGCAGCTCTAATCACCATTATCAGTATATCTATCTATCTATCTATCTATCTATCTATCTATCTATCTATCTATCTCTATCTAAACATACACAAACATATAAACATATATATTTATGCAGATAACAGGGGTGTAAATATACACAGAAGTGGATGGTGTGTGTGTGTGTGTGTGTGTGTGTGTGTGTGTGTGTGTGTGTGTGTATACAGTATATAGAGATTTATGTCTACATTTAGGAATATATATATATATCTACTACAGTTTCTGAAAGTTTCAAAACTTTGAAGACCATGTGGCCAAGACCATATCATCGACATTTTGAAACTTTGAAATACAAATAAAACACACAAAAAGTAAACTAAACACTTCATACGTACCCTTTTGTAGGGGTGGGGCAAGTCCCCCTGCACCCCCTGTTACTTAACTATACCAACTCCAAGATTGCACTACAGTGAGGAAAATGGCAAATCCCAAGTTCTGCGCTGTACGGAGATCTCAAAGCAAAGTGTTCAAAGTTTCAAAACTTCAATCATATGGTCTTAGAAGCTTTGAAACTTCATTAAACTGTAGTAGATCCATATATATATATATATATATATATATATATATATATATATATATATATATATAGGTATAGGTATATCTACAGAGAGAGTGAGATACTGACAGACAGATATGTATACAAATATGTAGGCATCTTTATCTTTATATATATCTTAAAGACATATCTTTATATAACAAGTCATTCTAAGCGGGTAACAACAGAATTGCGCTCTTCTTAACTAAGTGTAGGAGCATGCCCAGTGACATTTTCACTAGTTATAAACTGACTCCGGTCCTCCATTTGTGTGTTACACAAAATAATATCTGTCCCTGTATCTGCACTGTTGCAATCACTGAACTTAGATACAACTTACTTCAGATGTGTGATTTAATTAACATGTGACAAAGGTTAATAATATTACACCACACAGACTAACAGTCTGTAAAATAAAAAGTAATAATACCTCACATCCAGAATAAATGGTTACTTCAATATTAGAACCATGGATATTACCATACAAGGTAGTTGCCATAGTCCTTTGAGCCACACAAGCTGCTTGACAGTCAGGGGCATTCATCACATAATAAACTGCATAAATATGCATATCGTTGTTCCTGCGCTAAGTAAGATATACAAACTGTCTGATCAATTTCTGTGTTACTGTCCTGAGACTGCCAGGCATGTTGCTGCATCATTGATGAGTTTCTGTTACAGCAGTTATACGGAAACACTACTGTGTTGGGGGTGGTGGAACACCACCACATTTTCTGCTGGGATACACAATAGCCTGACTATCATGTCACACCACTGCCTAGCATCTTCCTTGACTGATGTATCAGTAATCTGTTGCGGTAGGACTGCATGAATATTCTATACATGAGGCCTAGTGAATAGTCATGGAAACATGATAATGGAGTGGGTATCTGCCTTAGAAAACTTAAAGAAAGAATAGCAGCGCATAAATCAGAGATACAAAGAGAAGTAACTAGTAATGCACTCACTAAGCATTTATTAAAAAAGGCAGTGAGCATAAATTCCTCTATATAGTAATAGATCTCAGACAGAAGAACAGAAGGGGAGGTGACTTAAACAACAGACTTGAGGTGTGCGAGTATGAATGGATCTTACAGCTAAAGGCAAATCATGCACCTGGGCTTAATATGGCTGTTAGCATTAAACCTATCTTAAGAAGGAAACAAATGATTTTAAAATAGCTGTTTTTGATATAATGACTTGTAAAGTAAGTTTTATCTTATTTTTTGTATTATTATTTATTGATTGTGGAAATTTATTTGACACGATTTTTTATTGTTGTATATATAAGTATTTTAATTGTTTATTTGTTTGAGACTGTCACATGACCATTGATTTTAACTATTTAAATGCAACCATGGCTGTTTAGTTTTATATGTACACACTGAAGGTTTTTTTTCCTGAAAGCTTTGTGTATTTTTGAATAAATCTTTGTTCCTTTGTATACCCAGCGTGTCCAGTGCCTGAAGTTTTTTACATTTGCTGCTTTGAATATTGTTCTCCAAGTAGGGTTAACCTTAGCACTGCTCCAATTTGTTTGCTTGTTGGCAGAAGTGCACACAGCACAGATAGATGTCAGGAAGCACTGCAGTTTTGTGTGATATCAGCAAAATTTAAAAAGTGTGCATTTTTTTTTTCAAAAAGAAGCACAATTCTGTACATTGAAAGAGATACATTTTATAACAGAATCCAATACAGTTCAGAGAAAAACTGAAAGGTCAGAATGTAGACTTGTCAAAATGTAGACAGGTCAAAATTTAGAGAGATGTGTAAGTTGCTTGGAATTAATGCTGGGAATGTGTTTATGCAAGTGTCGGCAGATTAGGCTTACGGGAAGAGTTAGGTAGGGAAGAAGTGTTAGTATTGTACATGCTTCTTGGTGTGTGTACCTGTGTTTTTGCTTGTTTTGTCTAGTGACAGTGTTACAGAAAGGGTTATTCTTAGGGCCAGAGACAGCACACATAAGGAAGGTGGTGCAGGCGGGCAAAGCTAGTCTCTCTATCTCTTTAAATATCTATCTACCTATTTATTTATCTATCTATTGTACAGTTCACTTTGTCAAATCATCAGTTCATTGACAGAGTGAAGTACTTGGAAAATTTGAAAACACTCTTATTAATAGAATGTAGCTGTGTGTGTGTGTGTGTGTGTGTGTGTGTGTGTGTGTGTGTGTGTGTGTGTGTGCAGGGGGTATAAGGGAAGTGTAAAGACTTTCAGGTATACAAAACATTTGAACTTTAGGGGCAAGACTGTGCAAGCAAGTATTTTGTAGGTTAAGTTTACAATTAAAGCTAGGAAAGAATATATTGTGAATATGCAGTGCTATATTTGGTATGTATCCAAGTCTAAGAATGGTGATTAGGGGGAAGAAGACAGCCTGTCCATACTTACTATACAGTATTATACTCAGCCATAATCAACTTTACGCTTTACCGTAGAAAAAAAAATGTCCATAACACTGCCCCTTTCAGACAAACTATGTCTGAATTTAGTGGTAGCATTTTGGTTAATAAATAACAAAAGGGAATTCTGTGTTTTCTTTTTATGATAGTTTGTGTTTCAGAATTTTGGGCTTTTCAGTAAGTAGATTTTCTAAACACCAGAATTGGTCTTTCTCTCTTTCTGCATATATATATATATATATATATATATATATATATATATATATATATATATATATATATATATATATATATATATATATATATATATATATATAGATATTTTATAAATGCGTTTGAGTGTGTCTGTGCTAAATGGCTTAATGACTTCTCAGTGGTACAGATAAAGGTGTGTTGTAAGACATGATCCTGACACATAGCTTATTGGGCTTTATGTTAAATATGCTGTAGAATTCTTATAATATAACTATCCTTTCTGAAAAGGATATTGTTTTACTAGAAGCAGTTTTAAAAGTGTCTGCTCCTCATCTTGTCATTCCAGCTTTCAATCAGTTTACAAGTCATATATATAAACTTGAATAGCAGTAATAATAATAATAATAATAATAATAATAATAATAATAATAATAACAGCGACAACAATAACACTAATAATAATGACAATACAGGGAAATCTTAATTTATTATAACTTCAATCAAACTAAATTTGTTTACTCAGATAGTATCGCAATGTTTGATTTAAATTGCTACCAGTATTTTCAATATTATAATTTATTTTCACTGCAGTAAAATGTCGCTTATCTTTATATTCTGAAATATACTAATTACTGGAATCTAATAATAATTTCTTTTTGAAAATGTTATCCTTCTAAGCTTTATTCAAGTTTTGCCACAGTAGTAGGGAATATATATATATACATATAACTGTGCATGAGTGTGTGTGTGTGTGTGTGTGTGTGTGTGTGTGTGCGCGCGTGTGTGTGTGTGTGTGTGTGTCTACTGCAGTCCTACATGCAAATCTCAAGCATTCAGATTTATTTCATAGAGATAACTTAATCCATTTTTAGAACCTGCAAATGACTGCAGTGTTACATATAGCTTATACGGTTTACAGTCAAAATTTTGAATGCCATTTTGCAACTTTGAATTTTGAAAGGCAGTTTTCATAGCTTATATGGTTTACAGTGAAAATTTTAAATGCCATTTTGAAACTTTGAATTTTGAAAGGCAGTTTTCAAAGTCGCATAACGGTGATTCGAAATATGTTGAACCCGCAACAGTGAATGCTAGTGTACAGTCGCTGTTGTGAGATTGACAAGTGATTGAAGATCGCACTACAGTGGGGATTGGGAACTTTGCCTTTTTCCTCACTGTAATGTAATCTCAGAGTTGTAATATATAAGTAGCAGGGGGTATGGTGGGGTGCAGGGGGGCTTGCGCCCCCTGTAAAATGCTAGTTGGAATTGACTGGGAGGGAAGGTACGCTGAGTAATGTCAACTTTGTCAAATATTGACGGGTCGACATTACCGGTTTCAGTGTTGTGCCTTTCTGATGCTGTTATTTTATATATTTTCATTCGACAACATGATCACTTAATGGAAGTGGTTTTAAGATTATGATAATAAGCCACCCATACACATTGATAATAAATAAAATACATGTTTTTTATGAAAAATAGTCAACTATTTTTAAATATATATTTAATTTAGCATTCATAAGTATTACAGTGTTTGTGTGTTTTAGGATCGATAGTAAAGGATGAAGTTTGCTAACAAGTTTTTATTCTTTAGCTTGGCATTTGAATCCTTTACAATCTTTTTGTAAACTATGTGATTCAAAAACAAGTCAGGTGAACAAGTAGTTGTCCAGACACGGTCCTGAAAGATATCACGTGTACCAAGTACATTTCCTTGAATTCCAAAGAAAATAATAAAAGTTATCATGATGCAAATTCTTTGGAAGAAATATATCTTCATTTCTTTGTCACTATTAGGTATACAATATTATTTTCGACATGGTAGAGATTTCTTCTTTTTTTTTTTATTTCCTAAAATAATTGTCTTGTGCTGTGCATCCTGCAGGTTTATAGAAAGAAGAGTCCAGCATTTCAACAGACAAAATAAGACAAAACATTCCTTGTATGACACACTCATTATATTTTCATAATTATGCTATCAAACTACAGAAAGCAATTTATTTAGAAAAAAAAAAGAAAACAGCATTGTATGACTGATAGTTTAAATGAATATAAATAATTACATGCAATTAGTATTAATCTTTTTCAATTTTATTAAATTCAGCATAATAAGCTGTTAAAAAGCATTCTTTAATGTTTGGTGAACAGTAGTCAAATCTGATAATAGAAACTGAAGAAGTGCAACATTAATTTTTTTCCATTAAGAGAGGATATGACTAAAATGTCTCATGCTTATATTATTGGCTTGAAAGGAAATTGATTAACATCAATAGCATGATGACCAATGCTCTATTTCTAAAAAAGAAAAAAGAAACAACACTACTATCAGTTCAAGCACTTTGCTCACAACAGATAATAAGCAAGCTTTCATACCCTTAGTCCAGTTCCTAGCAGAATGCTTGCATTACAGTTCACTGACCAGGAAAAATAATGACATTGGAAATGAATAGATCCTACTGGAAGTGTAGGTCTACTGAACACTGTGTTTGTGCTTTTTCTTATCTCAAGCTTTCTGTAGTTCAAACTCACAGTGTCATTCTGATTTAGTTTTACGAAAGACAGGAGTTCTCCCTTGAGGGACATGTTATATGAATAATGTTTTAAGGACCACTGCTTGGCCTATGAAGTCTTTTCATGTATATTGTGAAGTGTACCTTCATTCTTTAGACAGTAGCTCAACATCTTTCTCAAAAGGCCACAATCAAAGGAACTCAATAATTAACTTGAACCAAAAGGTCAAAATAAGAGCTAGCAAGTTGAAATTGCATGAAAAAGCCTTTTCATTTTTTTTTCTCAGTGCATATACTATTTTAAACATGGTCAAAATAAGAGAACCAAAGAATAAGGAAAATGAAAAACTAATATTTAGGCCACTTTTCAAATAATTAACACATAATCAACATCTATAGATTCAAAAGTTATATTAAACACTAAAAGAAAGACAACAGTTCTAAATGTTGTATTATGATACGGCATCAGTACTGTTCGTCAGATTTAATTCAATGTAAAATACACTGCCTTCTGCAAACATATTAATGTATCCCAAGGCTGATGAGAAGCTGAAGCTTGCTTGGTCTGAGTATCCTACAGGTGGATGAAGATTGAACTCTTGAGCTTCAGTTGCCCATGGTTCAGCTTACCGATGATTTGACTTTCTCCATATGAAATCTGTTGGCAATGATGCATTTTTTGCAGGGGGGGGGGGTGGATTTCCCCTTTATTTAAGTTGTTGCTAGTGTGGAATTTTTATGTATAAGTCCAGGGGGTGGGGGTGCAGGTTAGTTTGCCCCCTGTCAAAAATAATAAAAAGGTGTTTGTTGAGCCTTTTTTGGTGTATGCAGTTTGGAGATCCCTATCTTCTGTGAATTCACTTTTGTGCACTCATAGTGGAAGCATTTGGTTTAAACTTTACCATTAAGACGTGCACTGTAACTGCTTAACAGAAATAAAAAAAACAAGATTTCAAATGAGGCCCCTAAACATTTCTACACTGTCCATTTGACGAACTGCTACTTCACTTGTCTGTTGTGTTGCTTGCCTTAACATTATTAACATTATTAAAATTGACATACATCCCAAAAGCTTAATGCATACAATCTTGCATGCGTCTACAATGTGTTTTTGATTGTCCTTTGTTTTGGACATCTTCTCTATACATTCACAATGTTTTAATCTCAGAGAACGAAACATCAATAGACCGATAGCTAGGTAGCTAGAGTTGTTATACATATAGGTATAGGCATACCTATAGATAGGTGTATTTGTTGCTATTAATGACCCTTATCCTAACTTGCATGCAGATATCCTCTGATTATTTTCATGTTGGCAGAAACTGCAGCTATCATAGATGTAGTTAGGCCAACATTTTTTTTAATATGCAATTCAATGTTTTATCCAACAAGAAATTGTGCTACTAAGTGCAATGCACGCTAAAGTGGTCTTTACAAACACTATGCACATGCTTCCATGCTCGGCCACAAGTTCTGTTGCAAGCTTTCCTTCTAGGGACACCATGCTATGACCTTGATTCCTGTCATCTAATCTCTGCTATGCTCAGTATCTACTACAATCACTCCCCTATATCTCTGAGGATTGCCTATTAGGTGAATTAGATCATCACGGCATAGATGGGTCCAAAACATTATTGTTACAGAATTTCACAGCCCTTTCTAAAATTAAGTCTCATTAATTTTCCAACATTACTGCTAAATGATTATTAGTTTAGTAGCATTTCCAAAGGACAGTCTTCCACAATATCAGTAGATGATGTATCCATATTTAAATGGTCTAAAAAATGCTAAAACTTATTTCAGAATGCCAAGCCCTCTTTTTTTTCTTCTCTTCTCCACTGTTTATGTAATCTAGACATTATTATCTTACT
>NC_056736.1:22188311-22205811 GCF_019279795.1 Protopterus annectens | reverse complement strand
TCATATCCAATTACTTGAACTTTTTCAGACAAGTACAAATCATATACAAGTGTTTTAAATACTACCCATCATTGTTTTAAATACTACCCATCATGTAGGGACATCACAAATACCCTCCTTTTTAAAGGGGACAAAACATTTAACACAACTAAACGTTCACCTTTGACACACTTAATATATTAAATATACACATAAAACATATATTGTCTAAATCCGTAAATACCTAATAAAATAAAAATTTCCCTACTATCTATCCTGCCACTATTGTATTGGATTTTTTGAAACATATATATAAATATATTGTCTTTGTTAATTTCATTTTATATAAATGTTTCTTGTCAATATTACTATTGTAAGTTTTAGTCTTGTATTGATTATTGTTTTTTGGTATGTCTGTAATTACAATTGAAGCTTTTCTCCTCGGGTCCCCACAGAAAATGGGCCTTTGGCTCAGTTGGACAAACCCGGTTAACAAATGACAATAAATAAATAAATAAATAAAATCTATCTAAAGATTTTAACTTCAAAATACAACATAATGAACAATAATCAAGACCAGGGTATATATAAGCATTTAACTTTAGGTGCCCCACTAATTCATTCCCTTAAGTTTTAAAGCCCTCAGACCACCTCTGATGTTCTTCTCTACTTGATCAATAATCATATATTTAAAAGAATGGTCCTGATGCACTAGAATTTGGTTTGTCAAGGCATTATTTAAATTCTGTTTACTAATACTATATTGGTGCTCACATACATGCTGCTTAAATTGGTTTTCAGTGTTTTCAATATAGAAACTTGCACATGCTTGGCCTTTAGCTTAACAAATTACCCCCTAAGAATTACATTTATATTTACCCCTAATTTTATATAGTTAATTCTTAATTTTAAAGGTACTCGTTACCTCTACAAACTTATAATATGAGCAACTCCCACATTTAGACATCCCAGTATTATGTATCAAGGGGGCCACATTCCTCTCTAATAAGTATTTACTGTTAGGACCTCGCTTAAAAATTATTTTAGGCTGATCTCCAATTTTTCATGTAATAGATATATCGTCCATAACCAAGGACCAATTTTTAATTAAAATCTTCTTTAACATTCCAGAATCCAATGAAAAAGGGGTAATAAAACTAATATTATATGCAATATTTGGGTTGTCAAGCTCACTAATATTGTTATTGCCCATTGGTGTATATTCGTCAAACTGTCCAGCCCTATTGACATCCAATATAGGTCTAAAATGACCTATACTCCTCTTAATGTGAACTTTTAGTATTAATTCTTCAGTCAAATTAAGTGGATAACCACGTTTAAGGAACATATTAAGGGTACTACATTCAATCAAGAAATGTTCATCTAATGAGGTCATCCTTGCGGCCCTAACCAGCTGTCCCTTTACCACAGCTCTCTTTTGATGGAACGAATGTGAACTTTCAAAATATAAAAAGGTGTTTGAATAAGTATTTTTTGTAAAAATTCTACCAAATATATCTATTATTTTGCCTATCTTTAGACAACTGAACATCAAGAAACTAAATCACACCAGTGTCAAAATGTGATGTAAATTCAAGAAAGGATGTAGTACTATTAACGTAATGCCCAAAAGATTTAATTGTATCTACACTCCCCTTCCAAATAATAAACATGTTGTCTAGGTATCTAGTGTACCAAAAAAATATGATTCCAAATACTTGTATGCTTGAACAAAAATTCACATTCCCAATATGCCATATACATGTTGGGAAAACTTCAAGGAGACCCCATTGCCACACCACTTTTTTGAAAGTAATAATCACCATCAAACAACAAGAAATTATTGGTTAGAATTATACTTAATAATTCCTCTATCAAATTAATTTCCATCGAATCTGCTCCTTTTTGGAGTAATAGGTCAGTCACCCATAAAATGCCCAAATCGTGGGTTATGACAGTGTACAAATCTTTCACATCCACTGTCGTAAATACATGCCCATGAGGAAACTCTAACCTGTTAATACCTTTCAAAAAGTTCCAAGAACCCCAACATATCTGTGATTTGGTACTCAAATATTTTTTTCAGTTTACTATGTACTATTTTAGCACATGCATTCATTATAGAATTTCTGCCATCCACAATTGGTTTAGTTCTTTATGGATTTTAGGAATACCAAAAATAACAGGAGTTAATGGGGTCACCATATTCAAATAAATATGTCTAAATTAATACAAGCAACTATGAATAGATCATTTACAATGCCTTAATTTGTTGGTATGCCCTATTCACCTCATTTAACGATACTCATTCATAAATTTCAGAATCCAAAATTTTAAGCATTCTATTCCTATAATCAAAATCATCCATAAAGACCAACCTGCCCCGCTTATCTGGTTTTATAACCCTTACTTTCTGTGTTTTCAAATATTTAAATGCACTATGTTCAACTCCCATTAAATTATTACACCCATCAAGGCAAATAGTTTTGCTAAGGAGGATCTAAAATCCATCTTACGGATTTTTTCAAAGATTGTTAAAGCTGGATGTAATGGTAGAAAGGCTGGCAATCCTGTAATCACTATTCACTTCACTTCTATTTTCCATTACAATATTTAAATTCAACTTATGCAAAAAAAAAATTTAAATCCAATAAAGTTCTTGAAATATTGGCCCTTCTTGAAGGCACAAAAGAAAGCTCTTTTGCTAACATTTCAGTCAAATCAGGTTAAATTTTGTAATGTAGAAAAATTATAGATTTTAAAATCGCCCTAAACATTAGTGATCACAGTCACACTATTTGTTCTGGAAATCCCTTCAGACCCAGATGGCACACCAACTTCCTCCGTCGACAATTGTACTTCCTGGAAAGTTGACGAGTTCCCCCTTGTAGATTTGACTGGTTCTTCCTTGGAGGTCCATGAGAATCCTGGTTATTTGATTGGTTGTTCACTTGTGGTTGTACATTGGTTGAATTAACCTGTGACTGACATTCTTTCAGCCATTTACTCCGCCTTATAGGAGGAGCATTTGGTTGGTTATTAGCCTGAGAGCTAGTGGGATGGGAACTCACATGATCATTCTCACTATTGTTCCCTGCCAATCAGTTAAACTGCTCTCCTATATCAAGAAGATTTTGTTAATTTATATTGCTGTGAAGAAAATACTGCTTGCTTACGTATGTACATGATGGTGAAAGCCCTTCTGCTTTTCAATGTATAGTTGATCAATACTTAGAATGTTGAACTAAGAAGATCATAGGCCTGCTGTCATGTTATCCTTACTTAGAGAAGATTGAGCATGTAGGTTTTTCAGTTTTCTCACTTCTTCCCTCTTGTCTAAGATTTTTTTTTATTATAACTTTATTAACAAGTAACATGAAACAAATATTACGTAAACCATTATTTGCACATATAATGTTCTGTCTCAGATATTTTACCTCTGTGATGGACCACTTGGGTTTTCAGTCCATATGATATATCTCTAGTAAATAAGCAAACATAAGACAATGAATATAAAGAATAATTTAAGAAAATAAGTAAACAATCAGGTGTACAATGGCAAACTATTATTAATGACCAGTCCCGAAACATGATTCTCAGTCCCCATATTTTGAAATGCTTGATGATACAGAGCAATGATATCTTTCCATGCGGACTATTTCATAACCATTCTTAATTTCCTGTGAGAGATGCTAGAACATTGAAGAAAGGACTACTCTTATAGTAACTGATATAAATCCATATAATTAGAAGGAAGAATGATTTTCTACTTTTTTTCCATTTAATAGCTTGTAATAAGTTCAAAAGACTAGATTCAAGAAGGTAAAATTCTTCTTCTCCAATATTCTGAGCATGAATTGCTTTACATCTATCAGAAATACCCAAGGCCAAATTGCATTGCAGATGAGTTGGATAGTATCTTTAATATAAGCCAATACAAAACAATTCCAAAAGGCATGCCACCAGTACTCGAGCAAACCCATATTACAACAGCAACAAAAGGGAATAGTTTCTAGAAAGATCCTAATAAGCCTAGTTGGTGTGTAAAAATACTTAAATTGTCATTTCTGTAGTCCATCACTGATGTGAACAGCAGTGAACTCAGAGATGAGGACTGACACCTGCCATAAGTCACTGGGGACTCCTCTGTGAGTCTGAACACTGTACATACTTTTCTCCTCTGGTCCTTGTACTTAGTCTGCACTAATTCTATCAGTGTTTCCAGGACTTTAAATCAGCTTTCTTGGGACTTTGTCATATGCTTTCGCCAAGCCTTAGAATGCTCAGTTGGAATCTTCATCTCTAGCTTCTGTTCAACTATCTGTGTCACTGCAAACATCAGGTTAATTTTGCTGTATCCTGATCTGAATATGAAGCACCCATCTCCCATCTTATTTTCTTCTACTCTGCATATTCATTTATCAGTCACCCTCTCCTGCACTTCCATGCAGTATAGGGGGTTGGGAGGGTGGCCTAATGGTTAAGGTGTTTGCCTTACAAACACAAGGTGCAGGGTTTCAGTCTCACAAGGGATAACTGGCTAGGCTTACAATGGCTCGCAAGGGCAGTTAGCCTAGTACTAACCTATGAACCTATAACAGGGGTTTAATACCTATATAATGCCCACAGTTGTGAATGTGTCCTTTGTTCTTGTACATTGGCAGTAGAATACTTATTCTCCTGTCATTTGAGAAACACCCATTTCTCTAAACTGTTATGAGAATCCTCAGGAATTATTTCTGTCCTAACTCACCCACAAATCACATTTGTATCTGCTGTGACCTCATATAAACCTCAGGTTTCCCAATGTTTTTGATGTTCTAGGGTTGAATAATCACAAGTGGATTAAATGAATTTGAAAGTATTTATATTTGATCTAGTGGTTTCCACAAAGGTATAACATATTGTGATAACATTTTGGAGAATTATGTGGCTCAAGCAACAGGATAAAGTGTGTATTATATAATTAAGCAATCGATTAGCTACTTAATTTCTACAAGCAGTGTTGTCTGCAATATTCCTAACACACTTGCTTCAATGTACTGTATGCCCATGACAACTACTCCATTCCCTTTATTTGTAATTCACATAGTGATATCATTTTGTGCTATAATATATATAATGTTGCCTGATCATTTAGACTGAGGTGGCATAACTTTTTCTAAAAGCAACCTAAATGGCTTGAACTACTTTGCTACAGTTGGTTAGAAAAGGTATAGGAATTTCCTAAATATTTAGAATGGCTGTCACATTACCTTTACTGACAGATAGTAGTTTAAACTTTTAGAACTGAAGTTCAAATAGCTAATAGAAAGATTATCAGAGAGATCTTGACTGTGGTTACTTTGATGAATAGGGGTCATGAGTGATGCCAGACGCATGGCATGGTTACTTTGATGAATAGGGATTGTGAGTGATGCCAGACACATGGCATGTTTACTTTGATGAATAAGGGTCATGAGTGATGCCAGACACATAGTATACAGTAGTAGGACATATTAAGTAGACTAAATCTGGCAGTGGAAACTTCTCTTGCTATTTGAAATGTCACCCCACTGGTGAGGAATGAGCCAAGGTTTGTGCAAACAGTAGAAAAATATCATCTAGATATAGTTGGTCATATCTCTATTTAAAGCAATGGTTATGGAGCCAGAATTCTCTGTTAAGGTAATCACTATTCTACTCCAGATTTGCCACAAAGATGTGTGTGGGAATGGTTAGAAACTCCAAGGTAGACATTGAACAGCTGGAGCATAAGAAAGTGGAAGAGATAGGAGGGCCACCTCAACACAACTGTGAGTTGCAGAAAGGAAATCTCTAAAGGGTGTTTGTGAATATGTTCATAACAGCTTAGCAAAGTGAATTTCCTGGTGACTGTAGGTGCATCTCTTCATTGGCTACCATCTACTATCTCTGTTATGCAATGTGGAGACTTCAATCTTCACGCATAGAATGATGGAGATGTACAGAGGGACAGGATTGGAAAGAATTATTTGCCTAATCCATCATAAACACCATGATTATCCAGAAAACTGAACATAAATGTAAATTGTACCAGCTCAACATGGAACAGAGGTCCACCATAGGCTTTAGTGTCTGCCATCAGACCTGAGACTTTAAACTGTAGATACTTGGCCCAAAAAGAGTTGTTACCCTGTCAAGTTATAAGCACTTGTTAGTGAACCAAATCAGATAGCCAGAATTGTGGGTGGTAAACCTTTCAACTGTCCAGATTTTTTCAGAATGTCCAGAGTTTTGCCTCATATTTTTGCCCTGCTCCTCACAAAATGTGTGGTTTTATGACAAATTACTGAGGACTGAAATAACTAAATAATGAGATAAATTTGAGTTTCAGACATTATATCCTTCAGATAATGCATGCCAACACAAATCATGTTGTTCTAGCAACTTTCTAAGTTTAGAAGAGCAATGTAAGGCAATACTATGGCACTGTGTGGTTATATGTTCCCAGTAAAACAATGGCACCTTCTTCTGTGATAAAAGTAGTCTATTTATTAAACCAGAAATAACGTAAATGCTTTCACAGTGTAACCCACTGTTTCTTCAGACGTATTTGCAATGGCATCTAACATGAACATTTAAATACTAATGGCTGAAGAACAACAAGAAATTGAGTTGGATTATTCACCAGAGGATTGTTTATCAGAAGCTACCATCTCCATTAAGAGTAGGTTGCAAGATTCTCTGAAATGAGTGAGCAACCCCCTCGTGCAAGGACATGATCCAGTGAGTAGTAACTTTGATAGTGACTACGATACAAATTTTCAGATTCTAAGGGAAAAAGTTAATTATTTTGAGGACTGCCTATTTAAGTTAAATAAGCTAAAGCTGCAGCGTTTTTATTTTGAGGCATGCTTGACATTGAAAGTAATTTCCAAGAATTTACGCATTCTCAAAATGCCAACATATGGCAATACATACCCCTTATTATTAGCAGAATGTTAGAAGCTAAATAATGAGTTAAGCTTTAAATATATGAGCTTAATGATTAATTATTTCAAACCGGAAGAAGAACTCTCAAATAAGCTGCTTAAAATACAATCTGAACTATACACAGAATTTCATGAAGCATAATAGACATAAAAATCGGGAATATAATGGATTTGCTAGCTTTGTTTGAGAAGAGATCTCTGCATGATAAATTGCAGAAACTAGAAAGAGATAAAAGGGATTTTTCTAATGGCCACGTCTTTGCCTGGCTGAGAGAGAACAGTAGCACCAATCAGCGAGCAGCAACAGTGCCAGCACCCACTCCAGGAACCTATGTGAGATGTAATATAACTTCAACAGCATGGAGCATAGCCCAAGGGGAAAGCATTGTAACTGTTGAAGCAGGGAATTAGCAGTATATGTGGAAGTCTGCAAAAGAAGGGAATGTTCAACAACTAAATCCCACAAATCAATCCAAAGGAGAGTTGACTGTGGCTAGACTGAAGTTTTTTTCATGATCAGCAACAGTAGTAGACAACATCAATCCCTTTCCAGCAAAAACGAATGAGATGGCAAACACACAGCCAGCAAAGAAACAGCCGAATTTAAATTATCCTTTACTGAGAAATATAAAAGGAACCAGCGGCAGGGACAGGTCCAGGAGCAGAACCAGTCTGAAAAGGAAATATGACCACAATATCAATACAACATATACCATCAAGAAAATGTGGTCAAACATGATTCAATAATATGGAACATCTCTACCAAAGAACTTACTCGTGAACAAACACAGATTTTGGAGAAAGGTCTCTCCTTCATACCTGCTCAATCGGCAGAGGTAACGGACTATATTCTCAATCTAAAATGTTATACTAGGACAGTAATGTTAAAAATTTTGTATGAGAATAATGATTTAACTAAAGGCTCTAATAATAGTTTAAATATATATCATAATTTGCAAAAACCTAATACCTATATTCCCATCAATCATCCTGTTAATGTTTTTGAAAAATTATGTACAGAGGCATTATATCAAGGTTTTTATTGTGATTTAGACAGTACTAAGAAAAATTATTTTTTAACTTAGATTATAAACAAGGGAAGCCTTAAAGTCTTTACAGGAGGATGAAACTATATGTATATGACCCACAGATAAAGGTGGGCCCATAGTAGTCATGGAGAGAGTGTTTTATGTTAGCAAAATAAATGAAATGTTAAATGATGGTATCGCTTACAGGAGAATTGTTTATGAAGTTGTACATAGAATAGTTACTAGGATTAAAACTACTTTGCAGGAATGTTTAGCAATGAGACTATTGGAGCTGAACTTATATGAATATTTTATAATAGGGGACCCACTAATACCGGTGATGCAATGCATACCCAAAGTCCATAAGAACCCCCTAGACCCACCCATGAGGCCTATAGTCTCAGGCAAAGGATGGTGTACAGCATCCATTTCTATATATCTAAAAAAAGTTTTAAGATCATATGTAGATCAGAATTGTTTCATTCTGAAAGACTCTAAACAATTTTCAATGGACCTGTACCAATATTACCATATAAATATGGAGTTCAGAGGGAATATTATGGTGACTTTGGATGTACAATCTTTATTTACAGTTATTCCAAATAATCAAGTTGTAGCCATGCTGCAACACTATTTGAGAAAACATTCCAATTTAGAAGCAGTAAAGAGAGATATGATTGCACTACTGATAGAACTTGTTCTAGAGAATAATATATTCACCTTTGAAAATCAATTATACCTGCAAGCACATGGAGTGGCCATGGGCACTCCATGTGCTAACAGCAACGCCAATATAGTTATGATAGCATGGGAACAAGAACATAGAGTAGAAGGTAATTTTAGAGCATATATAACGTTTTATAATCGGTTTGAGGATGACCTCTTTTTCATTTGGGAAGGCTCCATAGAACAACTGTTACAGTGTGTTGAAGATTTAAACCATACATCTACATTTTTAAAATGTTCCTCAAAATATTCTAGTAAAAGTATAGATTTTCTTGATGTCACCACTAACATTACAGAAGAAGGGAAAATAACCACAGAGATATATGAAAAAGAAAGCTATAAGAACACCTGTCTATATAGAATTAGTATGCACCCACAGCACATTATTAATAATGTAGTAAAGGGTCAAGGCATGAGACCATCAAGACTGTGTATAGAAGAGAAAGATTTTGAGAAAGAAATGACACATTTGGAAGAAAGATTTATGAAGAGAGAGTATCATAAGGATAAATTAGAAACAATCCTGAATCAAGTTAGAGATAGTAGAGATACGACGAGCAGACCCTACTTCTCAGAAAGGGTAGAAGGTAATAGAAAGTCTATGGGTCATTATAGATGCAACCGAGATAATGTACAGCACAAAATGCCAGTTAAATATGCTAATAATAAGCAAGTAGCAACAGATATTTTCAGAAAATATTGGCCTGTATTAATGTCTGACCCTGAAATTAGAAAAGCGGTAGGTGGGTATCCATCTTTTGTTTATAAAAATATGACTAACATGAAGACAATGTTGTGCTATTCTAATGGCACTAAGAAAGGACCTAAAAAGGGGGTTAAACCATGTAACAATTGATACTTCTGCCAATATGTAGAGGTAGCGAGGGAGTTTTTCCATCCAGACCTGAAGAAAACGTTTTGATTTAACTCAGAAGGAACATGTGACACTGAACATCTTGTCTGTCTTGCTATCTGTGAAACCTGTAAGGCCTTTTAGGTAGGCAAAATAGAAAGTTTAAATTTAGAATTGGGGAACATCTGTATGATATACAAAAGCAGGTTTCTGCAAATGACTTAGCTAAACATAGGTTCATAGCCTATGTGTTTTAAATGTTTTTATCTTTTATTCCATGAACACTTTCACATGTATTAAGTTTAGTAGTTCTGTGTTTTGTAGTATGTCTTCATAACCTACATGTTATGAATACCTCTAATTTACACACATTTAAGTTTTATATAATAGAAAATACCAGGGTTAGCAATAGGCTAGGGGATATTAGTAATAAAACAGAAGTAAATGGGACAAAATGGATAATTAGACTAAGGGCTGATGTAGGCAAGGGACTAAATGATAAAACCTATTCTAAAAGCTAGACCACTTAGGAAGTAATATAAAGTTTACTTATAGTTTTCCATTTTCATATACCATTTATATACCTTCATTTATGGGTTTTCAGTGTGACAACTATAACCACTTTTTCACTTGACATTGTATCAGTTCACTATTCAGGGATAGTTTGCATATTTATTGCTTATTCAGGCATAGGCTTTTAGTTTTTTTAGCATACACACATATCTTTATATATTATATCTAGTCAATAGTTTTGTATGTGTTTTAAAATGCTTTTATCTTTTATTCCATGAACGCTTTCACATGTATTAAGTTTAGTTCTTCTGTGTTTTGTAATATGTCTTTAAATGGTGGTATTTTTGGTATGAGATTTTTAATTGGATACTTCTTTAACTAATTAAATAATTTAGTATTTAAATGTTCATGCTAGATGCCATTGCAAATACGTCTGAAGAAGCAGTGGGTTACACTGTGAAAGCACTTACGTTATTTCTGGTTTAATAAATAGACTATTTTTATCACAGAAGAAGGTGCTATTGTTTTAATGGGAACATATAACTACACAGTGCCATAGTATTGCCTTACATCATTATATTTTCAAGTATCTTTCTCTTTCCTTGGATGTTAAAGCATTAATCCGGGAGGTTCAGGTAATTTGCTTGTTTTAGAAGAGCAATATTTAAAATATGACCCTATTTTTGGGCCTTTGCCCCCCTGTGCCCAATTATTTTAGGCTTTGTCTAGATTTCTTGCACTTAGAGGTTGAAAAGTATGACAGCTAGATAGAACAAGATGTAATTAACGGAATACATTCATTTGAGCGACCTAATTTATCTCGATCGGGTATAACGCCAAGTTGTAATGTCGAATTTCTCAGTGGTGAATGGTCAGAATGTCGTACAAAACACCGAATGTGACATTTCCGACTGCTCTACCACCTAAACAAGCGCTACCATGGGTCAAAAAGGAAGGGATATTTTGCATTTTGCATAAATTGCGTTCACAATTAGGAGAATTTGCTGCACTGCTTTTGAACATTTTCCGTTCGGCCATCCACCGGCCGATCAAATGAATGTATACCATAATTAACAAATAGTGAGCACTGAGACTATTACATACAGAATTAAAAATATTTTTTACATTTCTCAGTCTCTTATTAAATTAATTGTAACAGTATCTATCTGCTTTAGCAAAGGTTTTAAGCCTGTATTAGTAATTCCAGTACATAGCTGCACTGTATTTTGGTATTTAAGTGATCTAAGTGTTGGTATTAAACACTAGTTTCATTCTTATGTACCGAGTGTGTGTCAGGCTAGTTAAGGAATTGTGTTTGCATTAAGGCAGTTCTGGTCTGTTAGCTTAGAGATAAGAAGCTATGAATTCCAAAGATGCTTCTTTTCTGTGATCATTTAAATTACTGTTGCATTGTAATACTCCCATTACATACAAAGTGAAAGATATGTTTTTTTTCTTAATTTCTTGTTCAGTTTTTAAATTTATTTAAACAAGTCTGTATCTGCTTTATATAATGTCTCTAAGCCTGCTTTGGTAATTTCAATCCATAATCACACTTCTTTTTTACTCTTGAAGTGGTCTAACTGTTGCTATGAAGCACTAGTTTCATTCTTATGTGCAGAGTGTATATCAGGATAGTTCATCATTAGTATTTGATTTAAAGCAGTTCCAGGCCAGTCACCTGACAGCTAAGAGTCTAATTGTTTTTCCTTTTCAACCACCCTGTTGGAGTTGTATTGATAATCCCAGTGTATCTGTTATTGTTGCCTTCTCCTTATGATAACTTGACAAAAATAAAACCCTCTCTCTCACTGTTTATTGACTGTTGACACAAAGCACATAAATATCATTTTGCAAAGTCTCTCCTTTTAAACTATTCACCAGGCTAAAAAAATATTTGACAAAATTGCTTAATATTGAGTGTACTGATACTGCTTGCACTGATTTTAGTATTAAATTTGTGAGTTTTTACTATAATTAGTTTACTGGTTTCTGCTACTGGTAGATGAAAGTTTACAGCTTAGTTGTTTTGTATTTAACTTTAAATGCTCAGTAGTGACTTTATCCAAACTTTATCCTAAACAAACCAAATTCAAAGCAGATATAGTCACTCTTGCCCCCCAGAATAATTTCTGTCAGAATCATGGGCCTGCATTTCCCCACAACTTCTATTAACCCGATTGAGATGGGTATCTTGAGACAACGTAAGAATTGTCTCATCCTGTATGACAATCATCTATTACTCAAGCAGCATAACAGTGTGTGTGAGAGATGTACATATGTAATGTACATTACACGCAATAAATTCTGACACCAAACTAGTCAGCAGTAAACCACACATCACACCTCACCAAAGCCATCATAATATGCATAATCCTTCATATGTTAAGGGTCTAATGATTAACATCCCTAAACCTCAAAGACATCCAAGACAAATCACAGGCACAAAGCATACTCAGAAAGTTAATCCTACCTTCTCACATAATGCAAGGGGTCCCAAAGTCATGGATGCTGAGCTCATAAATCAGTAATTGATCCAACTAAAAATTCTTGTTATATGTGAGTCCATTGTAAGACATACTGATGGACCCTTAACAGGCAGACCAATGAAAGAGTGATGGTTAGTTGCTTTGTTGGAGCCAAGATCCATCAGTTCATCCATTCACTCAAGATCTTGAACAACAAGTACCAGCATGACTATGACATAGCTCATGCTGGTGTCAAAGACTTGTGTACCTCCCTGGAAAATATGAAGAGAGACATAATGGAGCTTGCTTACTATGTGCCCAAGGCAGGTATGAGCCTACCATTGGGCAGCAGGCTGCCTTCTCCAAGTATGATGCTGCCATATGTGCAAAACATTATTGATTTCAATAATTGGCTTTGTTTTTGCTGTCATTTGAAGGGGATCCAATATTTGTTAGCCTGAAATTTTATGCACAATAGTCTATGCTACTTTGCTAGGGATAGCCTGCATCTGGCCTCTCTAGGGTTTCCATTACTGCAAAGACATTGTCTGTTCCATAGTGCCTAAAGGCAATGCCAACCTGATAAACTTACCAACATAATAAAACAAGCAAGAGAAAATACGAAGGTATTGCTGATCAGTGCTAGGACCCTAAACAAGAAACTTCACTCCCTACAAGCCCTTCTCCAACAAGCCCTTCTCACCATGAAGGACACATTAACATCTGTACAGTGACAGAGACCTGGTTTAAAACAGCAGAGCCCGTTCCAGTTGTGCAGGGTTATAATGTTTTCTACACATTTAGACCTGCTACTGACAGGAGGTAAAAAGGTAAAGGTGTCTCAGTCTTCATCCAGAAGAGATTAACATCAACGCTGGTAAAGCAGCATGATGCACTAGAACTTTTTTCATATCCAAATAACTATCAGAAAGGTCCCATAGAATATATTAGCAAACTACAGAACAACTCCTATGACCAAAGAAAGCCTCAATGTTCATCTATAGGAACTAGAATCACTCAGTATTAAACCCAATACAATTTTTCTAGATGGTCTAAGCTATCCTAAAATAGGTTGGGAAACCTACACCACCACTGGTGCACAAGAACAGATATCCCTGGACATTGTGAATACAAATCCTCTGGAACAATTAGTTAAAGTACCCACTAGGAGAGAATAACAGATTGGTTCTTCTTGGTAATATGGGAGGCATCTCACATCATCCCTTGCATATCTAAGTCTCTTGTTAGATCTGAACAAAAAGCCATCTCCTTTGAAATGAAATTGAACAGAGATCCCTTCCACCCTCATTACCTTTAACAATTTCTCAAAGACAAACTACGTGTTCCTAAGGGATACATTGGCAAGCTGCAGACCTGCACCAAAGCAAGTTAACTCCTCAGGGAAATGTACACCACCACACTATACTAGGATATAAACAGATGGGCAGATGCAGCTGTACCCTGTAGGAACAAGTGCAGGGAAAACCTCAGAAACAAATCCACATGGTGTAACCATAATATCAACAAGCTTTAAAAAGAAAGGGAGAGACTTTGACAAAAGTAAGAATAATAATTCCTAGAATGACAGAGTCTTTATCACTGAAATAAACAAACAACTCCAGAGCTTAATAAAATCCACCAAAGCCAAGAATGAGGATAAAATAACCACCCAAGCCAGACAATCACAAGGCTGATTCTAGTTATGTTTGTAATCTCAAGTACAATCCAGCACTGCACTGAGTTGATTGTGGAGGATGTTAGCTACACTGAGGTTGAAGATTATATTGAACCCACTGTCTGATAAATTTAGCTCTAACTTGCTGCTCTCTTACCTCCATCTGTCCCTGAAGATTTATCTGAAATTGGCTTTCTCCCATCTATCAAGCAAGACCACGTCCTAAAGTCACTATCAAAAGCTAAAAATGTTTTGATGGTTCCTGACAATATCCCGTATTGCCTTTTATATAGAATAAATCACAATTTTGCCACACATCTAAAAATCCTGTTCAGCATTAGCTTCCATACAGGTTTTGCACCTGGTGAAAGAAAAACAGCTACAGTCATTCCCCTTCATAAGGAAGGACCTTCTACAGACCCAGGCAATTAAAGATCCATAAGTCTGAACAGCCCCAGATACAAAGCTATGAAAAGACTTACCATGGAACTAATCAATAAGGATATAGATTTAAGCCTAGGCAATTAACCCATGTGACAGTCAAATACTGCAACTTGTGTCTGTAAGGCAAATATCTTAAACATTATGCCAACCTCCCTTAGGGAGCCTCAAACCACTGGACCCATCTCAATTTGGATTTGTCAAAGGCAGGTCACACCTAATCAATCTTGTGGAATTTTTTGAGATGGTCTCCAAAACAATGGATAAAGGCAAAATGGTACATACTGCATACCTCAACCTAACCAAAGCTTTTGACAGAATCCCAACTCAGGCATAGTAGAAAAGCTAAATAAACTGAGAATAACCCCCTAGGTAACCTGCTGGATTGCTAAATGGCTCAAAGATAGGATGCAGGAAATCAAAATAGGGGATGTTACCTCTACAAAGTGACCAGTCACCAGTGGAATCCCCCAGCATTCTGTGCTGAAACCTTTGTATTTGGCATTTGCTTCTCTGAAGTAAAAGGTAAAAACAAGGGGTACTGGATTATTAAGACTGCAGATGACAGCAATATAGGAATAGTCATTTAATGCCAAATGACTTGGTTATCCTGCAGGAAGGCTTGTCTCAAATAAAAAAAAACAGGTACCAAAATCATAGACTGAAACTAAATGCCAAAAATGCATTATTATATCCTTTGGAAAGTCATCTACCCTGGGGAACTACCACATTGAAAATGCTCTACACAGAGATGACACAGTTGGGAAATTATGTGGACAGTGGCTTAACTTTTGACCAGCATGTGTCCATTTTCCTAAGAAAGTCCTTCTATATTGCACAGTTTATAAACAAAGGGAGTGTGTCTAGATCTAGGGATGCCATTGTCCTCCTTTATTGAGCTAGGCTAATCTTTAAGTATAATGCCCCTTTAGCATGTATCTGTTCAAAAGCATGCAACAAATGGAATCCCCACAGAGATGACATACTAAAAGGACACAAGGTCAAAACAATATGTGCTACATGGATCAACTGAAAGCCCTGTTACTATTCTCTGTAATCCTACAGACTGCTAAGATGTGACCTGTGAATAGCATGAAAAGCATGCTCCAACACAATACTGGTGGATTTATCACAAATAAGCAAGTCAAATGGAATCAGAAATAATCAGTATTGGGATCTAAACCTTTTCTATAACATCAACAGAATGGTTTTGAGGGACAGGTATATATTTTTAAGAGGATACTACTGATCTGGACCAGACTCCCCATCCACATAAAACAAAGCTCATCCCTGTCCATAATCATTAGTAACTTGGATCTATGAGAGAGAACCTGAAGATTTACCTCGGGACCGCCCCCTGTGCTACTAGTAGACAAAGGTAACTCCTAATGCTTTATCCCATGCATGGGCCCCCACAACCTATCGATGGTATAATCCCTGTTAATTTCTTTAGGGGTAAGATATATATATATATAAGATATGTCAATTCAAGCACCAAAAGGGAAACTGGCTATGCTTAAAATGGCCCTCAAGTGCAGTTAGTCTAGTACTTACCTTGAAACTATGAACATTTGAAAATGTCTGGGAATATCTAGCCAATGCTTCAGAGTGAGAATACTTCAACTCTTGCCATCAGAAGTATATCCTCAATATCTCATTAAAGCTTAGAGACAGTGCATCCTCCTTGAGACTTCAAGGGTTGAAGACATGTTATGGAATCATGATCAAAAGATATCCAGAGCTTGTTATGATTCAGCCCTAGGATCTGCTGATCAACACAATCAGTGCTGGAAGCCATCAAATTAAAGAAAGGAGTATTCTATGCAGGGCAGACGGTCGAGTCTCTTGGTTTGACCAAAAGGGACAGACAGGTAAGTAAGACTGTATCTGTGCAGCCATAAGCAGTGAAGATATGGTTGTGAGAGGAGTTTGCTTAGACCATGGGGAATGTCTCCTGCATTGCTTCAAAGAGGTTCAGAATAATCATCCTCAGATCAGAAAGGATGAGTGTGACATCGTCCAGGATGTTCTTGTCAGGAGCAGAGATAAGCTAAACTCTTATACTGAAATTACTGACAGGTAGAGGAAGCTCATCAAGGAACTCCTTTGAGGAGAGAGGGTCAGAATCAAATTGTAAGACTGGATCCATACTGGTAGTTGACACTGCAATGAGTAAATAGCCCCTTGGTGATGGCTGCAGCAGGGGAGTAAATCTGGACAAAAATGCTAAAGGTGCTTGATGTTGTCTGAGGGCTATGGTTAATTTGCATTTTACACGTTGTGTGAAAAGGACAAAGAGTAATTTTAGTTTCATAAGTTCTTAATTGCTTACTAGACATCCAGTTGAGAGAACCACTTGAAGTAGCATACCCCAATTTCCCTACGCAAAAGATGGAGGAAAGATGAGGGGATGCTTGAGACTACCTGTGTCAAGCTGCAGGATGGGATTTTGTTTTATACAGCTATATTACCTCCTCATAAATATATGGGTTGGCGCAGTGATCCTAAGGATAGAATTGTCACAGTCTCCCAGCAAGTGATTCACCAGTGTGATTCAAAGATGGGATGTCCTCTATATAGAGTCTTCCTGTCCTCCCTATGTGCGCATGTGTATGATTCCTGACCTAGATGAACACATCATGAAGAGTAAGGCAAACAAGCTATAGAAATCTTTGATAATAGCAAGGACACAGGAAGTGATGAAATTCCAGATGAATTGCTTAAAATTGCTTAAAATCCTACAAATTGCTGAGTGAGGTTTTGAAAATACTCTTGTTACGGTCTTAAGTGATTGTTTCTTTCTTTCTTTTTATACTAGATTTCTGTAGATGATGTCTATGTACTTTTAAATTCTGATATGTATT
>NC_056736.1:22115811-22183311 GCF_019279795.1 Protopterus annectens | reverse complement strand
CTGTTATGTTCTGTGTTATCTGGAGCTTTTCTCCCCAGGCCTCAGCTGAAAAGGGACATATATCCAGTCGGACTATCCTGTTCAACAAATGTAAAATAGACAAATAAATAAATAAACTTCCATATTACGCACATCCAGTCAGACAACCCATTTATTGCATTATACATGTATTTCTCTTAACTACACACCACCTATCTATATATAGAGGATTGGGGTCATAGCTACATATAATGGTACCCTGTTCATTCTCTCATAAACTAACCCCCCCTAATTATTTAGGAATAATTATTTCCCAAGCTGTCGCAACCTTCATTATTACAAAGACAACTTCACATTCTCAATGTGATTCTCCTTACTCAATATCAATTGATGTTTTTTTTTATTATAAACAGAGATTATATGCTCTCATTCTTCTCTTCAGTCTTGCTATGCTTGGCTTCACTTCACTATGCAACCTAGCCTATTTTCACCTTACTCTAGATATAATTTCCATTATATGCACACAAATCATTGCCTCCAACTCCATAATTAGTTATAACTCTCTACTCATACCCTTTCACTCTTCCATCTAGCAAATCAATAATCTGCTTTCTCTTCTCTTTTTTCCACTAAGAATGACTACTGAATCACTGAGAACCCTGCTTAAGAATAAGTACCTAATCCTTAAGAGCCATCTCTTCCTCCTGAAATAATTCAGCCAATCCAACAACATACATTGTATTCCCTTTCAACAATTTATTCCAACATTTAACAGTCTGTACTTCCTTTTCCTCTCCAATATTCACAAAAAGTTCTATATTTTGTGTAACTCCTTATTCAGTTCTAATTATCCAATTAAAATATGTGGCCTACTTAATATTCATCTCTCATTTTCTGCATCTATTTTTGGTCTAATATATCATCCTCATTATGAATATGTGATGTCTTGCTTTCAAAATGTCCTTCACTTAAAAAAGTAAATGACCCAAATTACTTCATCCATAGGTCTTCCTCAAAAACTCAGAATACAATAATCATTACCTCATTTCTTAACCACTATTCTTCTCAGTACAGATCACTGTTACATTATAATGAACAGTACTCAAATTTAAGCATCTAACTCTCTGCCTCTCTGTATAATTTAACACTCAGCTCCCCAACCTCCTTACAAAAGAAAACAAAACCACTGCATCCTTAGACAGTTACCTACTTTTACCTAACATTAAAATACGAATATCATCTAATATGAGTTTGTACGACCCAATGTTATTAAAAAAATCTGTCATCCTTTACCTAACTCTTTACAAGGTTTCCAATTAAATCCTGTCCCTACACTTACTCATACTGATCCTACTTCAACTTTTCTATCATAGCCAGTGTAAAAAAAAGTCTCATCCCTCCCAGCCAAGCAAATTTCAAGGAAATTAAAATCTTAAACTCAGTGCATTAGAAACAAAGTAGGCATACCAGAACCTTGAAGAAAAGAAAAATAAGCCTGGCAAATTACCAATAACAGAATCTTAGCCTAAAAAAATCAACAGCAACTACACCATATTTTCAAACAATTGGCCATGTCCTAAAGTTGGAAGAGAAAATGTTGCTCATTAAAAGGACACAAACCTTTACCATGTTTGATTACCTAAATTAGTCATGTTTTAACAACATCCCAATCAGCCTCACATACTCTATCCCTATAAAATACTGCAATATATATGCACTCTCTACATACCTTCTCCAGCCAGCACAAGTATCTTCAAAGGTACACTTAATAGAATTTTAAACTCTTTTGTGACAAAAGGAGGTACTGCCAGCACAGTTAGCTGGAATTTTGTGAATAATTGTAAGTGATTTGTATATATCAAACTAATTTATATAAGATGCTTGTGTTACAAATGTATTAGAACTGTATGTCATGTGTATATCAAGCTGCTTTGTATAGATATTTGTGTTCAAAAGGTATTTGTAAAATGCTTGTGCTTAAAATGTATCCACAATTTGTCCTACTGAATGAAAACAGCAATGTACATGCAGTATTATAACTGTTTAAATGTATATGTTAACAGAGGAAACCAGAGGGTTAACCTCAGCCCAGCAAACTTTAGAAAACTATCTGAAATTAAATTACTTTATAGTCTAGGCCATAAAGATGCTTCACTGCAGCTAGAGACACAAACTTTGTACTAGGAAGCTTTCTGTATTGTCTTTGGAGTGAACTAATTGCTACTTTGGAAGCATGAAGAAATACAATAGTTTTATGACTTCCAGCACCTGCCAAAGATCGGAGCAAAAGCCCTTGTATGAGTATTTTTACAGGTAGATGCTAAATACTGCCAGCATCAGCGATGAGGGGGTTTTCTGGAAACTAGGAGTCAGTTGACCAGAAATTATGTCATTCTGTAAGCTACCCCAGGAGTAATCATTTAGATATTATTTTGAGAAGTCTGTGAGTGAGACGGACTATTCTGCATTTTGTCTTGGCCCTGACAACAAGAAGAAGCTTTCACTACAGCTGCCTTGCTCTAAGAAAGTTGCTAGGGTATAGTAATTATCTTAGATGCAGTCAGGAATATAGTGAAGCTTAGTTTAGATATTGTTTTTCTTTATTTGTTTGAGACTGTCCTTCAATGTTGTTTTAAATATTTCCTGTGATGTTGAACTCCAATGTCACTGTGAATATATACTTAGTACTGTCTTGTTCTTTTATTATTTATTATTAAATATATTTAAACCTTTCATTGTGGCTGATCTGTATAGAGATATTTAAGTTCTGACAGTACTTGCATATTTATTTGATGACAATGCGTGGGCCACTCCTAACAGCCTTGCTCTTGGTCAAACTACCATTTGTAGTCATATTAATATTGCACAGTAAGATTGGATACCCTTTGTTAAGGGCCTTAAAGTAGATGATAAGGAGTGACTGGTGTCAGTGGTAACTATTTTATAGTGTGGGCATAAGGGGACATAGCTGGTAAACCTGTGACAGTCTTTTTCAGGTGTGTGTGTGTGTGTGTTTAAATCAAAACTCAGAGAGTGTGTGTGTGTCAGCTTCTTCTTGGGCAGAGACATGAAGCACTGGTTGGACAGAGAGGGTGCTGGAGTTCATGACTTGGTGTGTCAGCTGAGATCTCAACTCTATAGCTGTGCCAGTGGGGAGTCTTATTGGGGATCTGGAGAAAGTGGGAGAAACCAGCCCTGGACTGACTGGTGTCTCTGTGTGCTCTTAAGGGAAATTGCCCTTGATGCAGAGAGCTGCATCTGGAAATACTGTGTGTGTGCCTTGCATCCTCCCAGTGAACATCCCCCCACAGGTGCCAGTGGTCAGGGTTGAGGCTCCTTGATTACTGGTGCAGTGAAGGGTTGTCACAACAATAAAAAAGTTATAATAAGTAAAAGCTTCACTATACACATGCTCAGACCTAAACAGCCTCAAATGAACAGTGTTCCATTTCAAAACAATCCTAGTGGATTTGTCACTAGTCCAAATTGACTAAACCTCTCATCATGCCATCATTTCATTTTTGACCTACTCATAAGATATATTCCACAGCAGACACATTGCACACAGTCTTTCCACAAGACAATAAATGAACTTCATCTGTAATGACTACCCTAAACATCAAAACTCCAATCCTGCATTATAATAACAAAATGTTTAATCTCTGATGTCATTTCTGATGTAAAACAAACTGTCTGGTTACATGTATACTTCTCAGACCACACAACCATTACTATCCACTAGTCTGACTCACATTAAGTCTATACAACAAAAATGCTTCCTTCTACTTAAAACGGTTTTATGGACAACAATACCAAGAATCACCTCATCAATGAAAGCACTACTGAGAAGTAAAAATACATTTAGGAAACTATGGAAAAGAATATACAATCATGAACCTCAGAAAACTTTTTCAGTAATAAAACAGAAATATAAGCCTGCACTTAAACAAGGCCAGTCTACTCATCTGTATAGTAAAGAAACCTCCCTCTCCCATAGCTCCAACTAATTCTGAAAAGTAGTCTAATGCATAGCCTACTTTGGTGAAAATAAAATAATCTAATGCATATACTACTTTGGTGAAAAACGAAAAAATTACATCCTCTAAAATGGCTGGCATGCATGTTCTTTACTTGAAAAGCGATCTAATGACAGCCTAGTGATGTCTCCATGTGTTTCTGTAGTTCCATCCCACTAACTCTTCTAGGCATCAAATATTGTGTGTAAATATTTGCATTAATAATAAAAAAAATGCAAAATACTATATATTACAATGTTTTATCCTAAAGCTTACATGAGTGCAAACATAACTGCATTGATATTTGCTTTATGTCTAGTCCGGGTCTATATCATATGTTCGAAGTTTTATAACTTTGAACATTAAAATATCAAATTTAAATGCTCAAAGTTATTAAACTTCAAACATATGTACAAAAAAAAAAACTCAAACCCAAAACTAATGGCTGTAGGCCCCCACGTCTGGGGCTGCACCCCCTGCTCTTTAAATATACCAACTCCGAGATCGCACTACAGTGCACTAAGGGAAACCTTCCCTTTACCGCACTATAGTGCGGTCTTGGAGTTGGTTTATTTAAAGAGCGTGGAGTGTGGGGGGTGCAGGGGGGCTTGACCCCCTGCCTACACTAGTCAGGTAAGTTCTGTTTGTTTTTTTTGTTTGTTTGTTTTTTTTTTTGTAATATTTGTTCGATGTTTGAAACTTTGAACATTTAAATTTGATTATTTAATGTTCAAAGTTTTCAAACTTCAAAGATATAATATAGACCCTAGTCCAGCTAAAGAGATATTGAATAGCATTTGTATGTTATTTTTTTCATTGTTATAATGTTCACGTATCTCTAAATCTCTTAACAATCAAGTAACATGATTGCTGAACTGCTTAGGATCATATGAAAGCTCGCAGCTGTATGAAGAAAATGTTGTTGGCAATATGTATTTTGCTAGAATAGTTGCTGAGATATTGTAAATTGTTTATAAAACATTAAAAAAATATTTACTTTGTTTATTGTTGTTTATAGAATCCAGTTTAAGACCTATAATCAAAAAATACAATTACTGTAAAGATTGAGTTGTACTGAGTAGATTGCCATTTACAGTTTTCTAGTAGCTTTTATGGTTCAAGAGACATGCGCAATTGTTTGACCTTTGAGGTGATTACTACTTCATATTTTTTAAGGCTCAGGTCATACCCATTGGAAGTTAGTGTACAAACTCAAAATGTTGTCCATTGTAGGGAACAAATTAAGTAAACTGAAATCCTTCGGATAAAGACAAAACCACATAGCATGCTTCTTAAACTGTGTAAGTAACTGAACCCCTAAAATGGAGTAATTTTAAGACAGCACCTTTAAATCATCTATCTTTGCATGCTCAGTTATTTTCCCAGTTGTTATTAATGATAATATAATTTCCACATCACCAAGAAAAATTACCATATTTATTGAGGACAACATACTCCATAACTCAGGTAAAACAACAAGCATATTAACATTTGTATTACAAAAGGATTTTACCTGTCTTTGTCACTGGCTCAAAAAAAAAAACTTCTCAACTTAATGTTTTAAAAACCCCTCTCAATGCTCTTCTGGACTCAACAAAACTAAACAAAAATAAACAGTGATGAATTATCTTGATAACTCAACAATAAAGTGAACAGAAAGCTGTAAATATATAACAAATTATTCTAGATACTATGTTAACACAGAGAACATGTCATGTTTCAAGTCAGTTATTAGTTATGAACCTCGTACATAATCTCAAGCCACCTTACTTTTAAAATCAATTATGCCATTGCAAAAATATGCTTATAGTCTGACAAGAATATGCCTGCCCATCATAACTTTCAACTCATTCCAAAATACAGACAGCATCCAACTCTTGGTCATTAAATATACAGATGCATTAGCCAGTCAGATCTGAATATCAGTGTACAACCTTTACTAAAGATAATGTGGTGGTTCTCTCAAAAAACTTACTGAGAAACACCAGAGACCTGCAAAACACAAGACTGCTACAATTAACACAGTCCCCACAGCACCCATGACACATAGCTACACCAGTGTCTCACCCACCAAGGCAGTAAGGTGTGACACTCAAAAAACTAATTTTCTTGTCATTGGAGACTCAGTAGTGAGACACATGTATGTCCCACTAACCAGGTTGGACAAGGAGAAAGTCACAGTCAGCTGCCTGTTCGGTGCCAGGATTCATCAGATCATGCATGCACTTGGGTCTCTCAGCAACAAGTACCATTTTGACGCTTTCATAGTTCACATTTGTATGAATGACCTGAGATGTACCTCACTGGCCTACATGAAGAGAGACATGGTTGAGCTCTCTGAGTATGTGTCCCAGGCAGGTATGTCCCTAGCCTTGAGCAGCATACTACCCTCCCCTAGAATGATGCCAATAATTGGCTCAGTATTTTTGGTGTCATTCAAAGGGGATCCACTTCCTGTCAGCCAGGAAAGCCATGGTCAACAAACCTCGCTGCTTTGCCAGAGACTGTTTGCACCTGGCACCGCTAAGCTTTTGGCTGCTGGCAAAGGCTCTTGCCTCCCCCATAATGCCTTTTTTAGGCAAAGGCTCTTGCCTCCCCCATACTGCCTTTTTTTAGGCAAAGTCTTGAAAACAACATTATTGAAGTGAAATTAACCAATCAGAACAAAATAAGGGTCATGCTAAATGCTAGGAGCTTAAACCAAAAACTGCACTTTCTGGAAGCACTTCTTTCACTAGAATATGTAGATGTCTGTGCAGTCACAGAAACCTGGTTCAAAGCCTCAGACAGTACCCTGGCCCTGCAAGGCTACAATGCCTTCCACACCTTTAGACCACAAAATAAACGTGTGAAAACCAAAGGAGGTATTGTTTCAATCTATATTAGAGATAACTTTACCTCTCATCTAGTTAGAATGGCAACTCCATGGAGTTGCTCCACATCCAAGTTATGGTGAATAAAACCCCCATTCAAGTCATAGCCAGTTATAGATCCACCTGCATAGGTCACAACACCCACAAAGCCTACTTGACCAAACTGGAGACAATCTAGAACACACTGGTTATGGTAGATTTCCATTATCCCACCATCAAATGGTAAACCCATGCTAGCCCTAAATCCCTACCTCTAAAGTTCATTAACTTTGTTAATTCAAATGCCCTGGAACAAATTGCCCATACCCATCAAGAGGAGCAAGCATTCTGGATCTGGATCTGACCAACAAGTCAAATGGATGCACTGCCACAACTGTCAGACCTTCATTAGTTAAAACTGACCACAAATCAGTCACCTTCAAGCTGGCACTAAAACCAGAACTCACAAGAGGTGAAATCAGAATAAAAAACTTCACCAAGGCAAACTACAGTCTCCTAGGTGAAGGTATAAATGCATCCCAAGCCCCACCCCAAAGCTGGAAGTGGTAACTATGCAAAAGCGTACACTAAAGCCCTGTACAATCACTTGCATAAGTGTATAAACTTGGCCCAACCAGAAAGAATCAAAGCCAGAAGCCCTAGTAAAAACAAGCTGCCATTGTGGACATCTAACATTAACAAACTTTACAATAAATGCAAAATGTTGCTGTCCAAGAAAACAGAGTCAAGGCCCAAACAATGAAAAAGCACCCTCCTCAGCCTCAACAGGCAAATAAGACAACTTGTCAAATCTTCCAAGGGCTCCTTTCAGACAAACTTAGCAAATAGAACCAGGGATAACCATAACACCTTTTACAGCTATGTATGTAACCTAAAGGGTAGGACCCAAGCATGTGCAGAACTAGTGTCCAATGGTATCACGCACAATGACCCCACAGAGATAGCAAACCTGCTAGTGGATAGGTTTAGTGAAAATTTCACTCCCTTGTCCCTTCCTAACTCACAACAAATCTTCCTCCAAACCCCCCCACCCTACATATCTGAAGAGCACATCCTCAAATCTTGTCCAAGGCAAACGACACAGCCTCCATTGGACTAGATGATATCCCAGACTGTCTTCTAAACAGGCTGAAACATGAACTAGCATAACCACTAAGTACCCTTTTCAATCGTGTCTTCTTCAAATAATTGAATACTACAACATCGAATCCAATTCCATGGAGCCGAGTTTGCCGAAAGATCACAAAATCAAAATTACAAAACATCGAACCTCAGAACATTGAACACAGGTAACTGACATATTCAGTAGCAGCAATGTTAACATACCTGTAAATATGCCCTTTTCTTCATGGTATTGCAATCTTGGAGTTGGTATAATTAATTTATGGGGGGGGGGTTAGGGTGCCAGCAAATATGGGGAAATATAGTTATTACTTTATTTTGATTATTTATTGGAGGTCTGTTCCTTTAAGGTGGTGCAGCATTATGGGTACAGGTAGTAGTGGATGTTGAACATGTGGTGTAGGGGTGAGTTATATAGTACTGTTGTTAACTGGAAAGTTTATGTTGATGTTTTGTGATATTTTTAAGCGTTAGATTGTTTAGAGATAATCAGAGAGTTGGTTATGATGTTCCGAGGTTCAATGTTTTGCAGTTTTGATTTTGTGAACTTTCAGCAAACTAATTTCAATGAAATGGTGTTCAATATTGTGGTATTTTGATTATTTGAAGAAGACCCTTTCAACCATAGCCTAATCCCCAGGCGTTGTTGCTGTGGAATGAAGAACAGCAACAGTTATTTCCCTCCACAAAGGTGGCCTAGCAACAGACCCAAGGAATTTCAGACCCATAAACTTGACCAGCCTCATCTGTAACACCATGGAATGCATCATTATAGACCTCATAAATAAAGACATAGGTGATCTCTAAATCCAGGATTGTACCCAATTCAGCTTCATGAAGGGCAGATCCTACCTGTTAAATCTGGTGGATTTCTCTGAAAATGTGACCAAAGCTATTGATGAGGGCATCTGAGCACACAGCATACCTCAACCTGGCAAAGGCTTTTGACACAATCCCACAATCAGGCATTACCAATAAACTTAGCAAAATAAATGTAAACCCCTTTGTTGTAAGATGGGTTTCCAACTTGCTCTCAAACCGGACACACACTATCAAAGTGGGTGACTCCACATCGACCAGCAGACCTGTTGCCAGTGGGTGTCACAGGGTCAGTGCTGGGCCCCCTACTGTTTGGTATATACTTCTTAAAAGTTCAGGTGAAAACTTTGGGATTGTGGCTGATAAATTTTGCAGATGACTGCAAAGTATGTCCAATCACTGAATCCCCAAATGATGTCAGTATACTCCAGGATGGTCTCATGTAGACCAAAGACTGGTATATTAGTCACATTCTCAAACTTGAAAGCAAATAAATGCATCAGCATTCCCTTTGGCACAAACAATATCCCATCACACTATCAAATCAACAACAATGCTCTAAGTACCCATGAAGTGGTAAGGAACCTGGGATCACCAGATGTCTGCGAACTTAAATTCGACCACCATGTCTGCAACCTTAAATTCGATCACCATGTGTCTACTGTAGTAAGAAAAGCCTTCTATATAGCACACTTGAATAGCAAAGTCATCGCCCTGAGAGCAAAAGAAGTTATAACCCCACCATACTCGACACCTATCCAGCCCATAATTGAGTATAACGCCCCATTTGGCATGGACTGTACTAAGCATCTGAAGCAAACAAAGACCTCAGAGGTTTCTAACAAAGAACAAGGGGCTCCAGCATATGCCTTATACAGACCGACTAAAATTCCTGTCACTATACTCTGTATCATATAGACTTCTTAGGGAAGACTTATGCATGATCTAGAGAACAATCCAAGACCCATACCTAATGAACTTGTTGCATATTCATAAATCAAACAACACTAGGGCTACCCATTCCAGAGACTTAAATATGGCTTGCAACTTAAATAGGATATGCTGGAGGGACAGATTTATCTCCTAGTGACTGCTGCATCTTTAGAACAGGCTATCAATTCATGCAAAACAGAGCACCTCTATGACACTGTTGAAGAGGAACCTGGATAAGTGGATGGGGCACCAGAAATTCTTACCAGGGATAGAGCCCATAACCCTCCTCGACATGGGCAGTCATCACTAAATGCAATCTTGAATATTGACTAGAATTTCTATGGTATTACATTGGGATGAAACAGCTCAGCTTAAAATGACCTCCAGGTCGACAGGCTAATAATCTCCTATGATCCTATGAACTGACTTCCTGTTAGATCTAGATCAACTTTTATTTTCTCGACCTTTAAACATAAATGTATTTACAGCAATTACTACCAGCTCTCACAAATAAACTGACATGGTAAACTTAAATGCTTATTAAGATCTCAAGCAGTGAAACACTGGCTTTCTAAAGCATTTTCTTCATCCGAGCTAAAGAAAAACATTTTCCTGAACATTTTCTTGATTAATGGAGCCATCTGGTTATAAATATTCCAAACTGACTAATTATGAAGAATTCATACAAATACTAGTAAAATTCCAAAAAGTCACCAAGTATAACCGCTACACCAGCAATAGCTGACAGCTTAGTCAAACACAAAATCCAGCTACAAAGACATTCCTATAACTAGATAGAGCACTGAAACTACTGTATGACTTACCCATCATAAATGCGTATACAAAACAACTTAAAGTACTACACATAATTTAGAATTCCTTATATAACATCAGCATTTATCAAACAATTGTGGGCTACCTTATGACAAAATCCTAACTCTATTCTAATAGGCACATGTACAACATTATAGATAAATATTGGTTACTGCTAATATACTAATATTTCACTATGAAAATATTTGGGTCTATATTATAACATCGAAGTTTAAAAACTTTGAATGTTATAATATCGAACCCTTTAGTGTGAAAGCTGAGAATAGCGAAGCCTCGGAACATCGAAATTTTACCTAGGGTAAGATTTCGGTGGTCCATGGCTTCACTATTTACAGCAGTGTGGTGCGATGGTTACGGTCTGGGTTTAGGGAAGTTAGCAAACGGAGGTTACAGATTGGGTTCAGGCAAGTGTGGTGCGATGATTACGGACCAGGTTAAAGTAAGTGAGCGAACAGACTGAGTTAAGGTGAGTGTGTGGTAGTTAGGGACTTTAGGGTTAGGGCACGGGTGAGGTGAGTGTGCAGTAGTGATAACTTTAGGGTTAGGGGCAGGTTAAGTGAGTTAGGGTTAGGGCGCGGGTCAGGTAAATGTGCGATTGCGTGGACGTGAGGGTTAGGGTGGGGTAGGTGAGTTAGGGTTAGGGAGTGGGTAAGGTGAGTGTGCGATAGTTAGGGACCTCATTGTTAGGGTTGGGCTAAGGTAAGTGGGTAGCTAGTGGTGTATGTCTGGTTTAGTGTATGGTTTTGTGAAGTGTATGTGTGTGAGTTATTTATTTTGTTGTGCTTGAGTTGTGTGTATGTTTGTCGGAACAGCAAATTATTTCCCTGGGAAAAAATTTGCTATTCTGACTGTTCGGTTTGCTGGTGTTTTGATTAAATGGGGTCGATATTATAACATTCAATGTTTTTAGACTTTGATGTTATAATATAGACCCAAAATATTTATGGTGCAGTTGAAATTAATCATTCTTTAGTGTAACCTGAAGGATTAATAGCAAAAACAGTACTGTGTATTAACTGCTCTATCTTGAAACAAACATGTCTAAACTCACTAATGTAAAATACCTAGTTGTTTATAATGTTCTGTATTACTATGTCAAACAATATCTCGTTTAGTTCATTATTTTTAATTTTATCCTTCCTCCTTTCTTGCTGTCTGGATATATTTTTTATTTTTATTTTTACCATTTTTAGGTATGATTCTCTGTTCAAAATATAGTCTGATGGTCTCTACACTACTAATTGCACATTTTACTATGCCAACATATCTTGGTCATGACAGAAGAGGATCCAAAGATGAGACCACCTATCAGGATATTAAAAGAGTAAATAAAAATGTAAAATAACACATGGCTATATCTATATCTACATCTAGATGGATAGGCATACATACATACATACAGATACACTCACACACTCACACACTCACACACTCACACACTCACACACTCACACACTCACACACTCAGAAACATATATGCACAGTTATATCTATATGTATATATCTATAGCTATACATTTCTTTAAGGGGTATTACATATGATGTTGTTTGAAATCATTATTGTTACAATTTAACAAAAGTGCCTTTTAAAGAGGTTTTATGTTCAGTGCTTAGCTGTTTAAAAATATGAATGTTGCAATGTATTCCATAAACACAAGAGACATGAATAAGGAAAGTAAAAAAAAAAAAACAGTTTGAGCAGAATAACTAAATGGTTTTGAAACTTTGGTTTACTTTTATCTAATCACTTAATGTAGTGGTATGGAATTATTCTTTGTCTTGTAAATTATATCTGGGATACCTGTTTGACATTACTTTTAAAAGTCTTGAAAGTTTTGAAGATGTTATTTGAGGCAAAGTAAAAGTAGAAAGAGAACTACCTTGTGATGAAGAGGAAGGGCATACGGTAAAACTGTCCAGGACTTAAGAACAAGACTCCATTCAGTAAAATAATCACAGAATAGTTGAAATATCAGCTCTGGTTGTAGACTGGGTTGAAGCCATATATCTATGACCAGATGCCTTTTGGGCGGGGCTTAGCCTACTTGCCTGTCTTCAGTTAAAATACAGAAGAGTATATCCAAACATGTTCTGTATGCTTGAATCTCCATTGAAAATGAGAGATAACACAGAGAAGATGCTGTTTGCAAGATGCAGTACTATTCATTACAGAACATGCAGTTATCTGCACACATGACATAGGCCCATTGAACAACCTTTGATGCTACAGGTGTATGTAAGAGTTTAGAAGGAATTAATTCAAAATTCTCGACTTGTACTATATGGAGGATGGCTTCTACTCAAGTTTTCATGAAACTTGCCTTAGGCAATGAATGGGTCTTAAAGTCATCACCGATGTGAATATATATTGTGTGTGTGTGTGTGTGTGTGTGTGTGTGTGTGTTTGTATACCTTTATGATGAACAGGTTTAGTCAGTAAGGAAAATGATATTGGAGTAAATAAAAAATAAATAAATGAAGCATCCAATGCTAAAGCTGGTCTACATTTTATCACCCTACTAAACTGCTAAATATAATGTCATCATCTATAGATGACTAGACACACAGTGATTTCTAACTGAAATAATTCCTATCGGTCCCACAAAGTATTGCAGTTGCACTACCTGTTGAATAAGTGAAGACCTTAAACAGATTCTTGCTTCAGTCGTTTTACATTCTTCAGTATAAATGACTTGCACTTTTATTATGGAATCTTGATTCTCTTACTGTGATTTGGCTATACTTTTTTCCTTGGGTCGGCACTTCCAGGCATCTACAACTCATTCTGTAAAATAATACTTTTTTTATATTTCTGATGAACAATCTAATTTTTGTCTTCTGATTGCATAGTCTTTACTCTGACATCTCTTGTCTGTAATTCAACAGCTATCTGGACATTTATAGCCTTGTTATATTAATCATTTATTTTCCATGGTGCTGTGTGGTTTGTTTTTGTGATTAAACATATTAGGCTTTTGCAGATTTTTTTTTTTTAGTATTAATTTTACTGCAAAATATGTACCCTTTCTGTTTCTCATGGGTCTATATAAATTGATCGAAGGTTCACTTCAGTGAGCCTTTCTTCACTGAAATCTAACCATCGAACGTTCATTTCGGCAAATATCTATATCTGCAAAAAAATGTGCATAGCGAAAGGAAGCAGTTGGCCGGCAGCACAAGCTTCCCCCTTTCCCCACTGTTGTGCTATCTTGGATTTGGTATATATAGTTATGGTTGAACCCCCTACTTTGGTGGATTTTACATACTGTGGTGTCTGTTCTGGTGTTGTTTTGGCCAAGTGCTTAGTTTCCCTGTTTAAATTTTGTTTCGGTGAGAATGTTTGCTGAAGAGCATGTTCGATGTTTAGGCTTCGATGAAGAAAGGTTCACTGAATTAATTTCTCAACCCCTGTCTGGTATTTGATAGAATGATGAAATCTTCAGAAATGCACAAATATACTCAAGATAACATCTTACCAACTGTCTATACAGGGTTGTCAACCTTTTTTTTTTTTTTTACTTTATTTTGGAACCCCACATTCCATGTATCAAAACCTTGTTGTTTTCTTATTGCTTTCCTATACTAATTCCTTCTTTTGTCTCAAGGTCTTTGCCCTTGTTTAGAGCTACTTCTGTCTCCTTTTAGTCGTGTACTATGTTCCTGTCATTTGTGCTATTCATATGTAATATTTTATGTTATATTTTCACTGAACTGAAGCTACTATGATTTAAATCATTGCTATACTCTTCGCCTTTTCATGTATAATCTCACTATTTCTGCATCTACTTGTGCATTAACAATTATCTCATATTATACGTCACATTTAATGAAATTAAATACCATAAGTCATAGTAGTGGTCCTTGTGCTAACCAAATTATCAGCACATTTTCCACATAACTAGACTGTGTGTGATATGAACTCCTATATCATATTGGTTGAATAAATGTCTAGTCTACCATTTAAGGACTCGTTGCATTTTTTACTTTTAATATGGTATCTTATCACAATCCCTTGTTAAAGTCCAAAAATGCTACTTCCAATCCCTGCTATATTAATTAATTAAAGGAGTGTGTCAGATTACTATGGCATGGCATTCCTGGTGTTAGTCCCTATTACCATTAGCCTCGTATCCTATTCAAAGTGTTTCCTTCAGTTGTGCTGCTATAATTAATAATAAGATTGTAATGTGACCGGCAGAAGACTCATCACTAAACCTGACATCTCTGCACAACTATCTCTGAATTTGTACTTCTGTGATTTTTTTTTACCTCATATTTCTGACCTGTCCTTAGGGGAAAAAAGAAAAACTTACGGGAAAATCACTGAGGTATACAGTCAAACAGTAAAGCCAGAGATTAAAGTGTCATACTCTGAATTTTTCTAAAAATGCAACTTTAATGCAAAACATGTTGTTCTATTAACTTTCTAATTGAATCACAATAATATTTAAAACTGCCCCTGATTTTGTCCTTTGTTCCCGGTTATTTTTGTCTTTGTCTCTGAGTGTTAAGGAAAGAAGGTGAGAGCTATGCTTGATATTATTAATGGTGTCAGTTAAAGATAGCAATCAATTAGGGGGTTAGACAATCATGAAGAATAATTAATTTTGTGTGAAAGGATCTAGGTGGATACAAGTTTTTCAAAGAGTTTGTAAAGGGTGTATTTCATAGGTTCATACGTTGGTACTAGGCTATCAGCCCTAGGGCCTATACAAGCCTAGCCATAACAATTCCCTGGCTATTTCTTCCCACATTATTTACTTTCCTGGACCCCTGTCTAGCAGGGCGACTGACGTGATCCTCTCCCATCCAATCGTCAAGGTTCCTCTTGAAGAGGTCCAAAGAGGTACTCTGCTCGACATGTATGGGCAATCTATTCCAGAGTCTGGGGAGTCTCTGGGTCAGGAACCTATTCCCTCCAGCATGTTTTGTTTATTGTGATGACAAGGTTTAGATCCCTGGCGTGTGTAGCTCTGAGGGATTGGGATTTCTTTAAGTGTAGCATGTCCAACAGCTCTGGGTTTGACATGGCCTTGTATGTTAAGCAGACATCGCCTCTGAGTAGACAATATGCGACAGAGTATAGCTGGAGTTTTTTAAGGCGGTCAGCGAAGGGCATCTGCTTTAGGCCTGTGATTCTTTTAGTGAGGTATTTCTGAGGCCTTTCCAGTTGTTGCAGATGTCTTGAGAGGTACATACCAAAAGGGGTGTTGTATTCTATAATGGGTCTAAAGAGGGATGAGTACAGTGGGACAATGACCTCCTTTTTTCTGGATGAAAAGCCCTTCGTGATGAGGTGTGCCACATAGAAGGATTTCCTGACTGTTGTGGCGATGTGGTTATCGAAGGTGAGACCACTGTCCACCTGTGTCCCTAAGTCTCTTATCACACTTTCTGTGTTTAGTGTACTGCCACCTATATGGTAATTCATGGATACATGTTTTTTCCCAAAGGGGATAACAATACATTTCTTGGCATTGAGCTTGAGCCCATGGCTCTGGCACCAAGCATCTGTTTCTGTAAGGCCCTTTTGTAGAGTATCCACATCATTTGGGGATTCAATAATGGCTCCCAGTTTGCAGTCATCTGCAAACTTTGTTAGCCAGAGTCCCTTAGTGTTGATCTGTACTTCAGAGAAGTAGATGCCAAACAAGAGTGGCTCCAGGACTGAGGTACTCCACTTGTCACTTGTCTGGAGCCGGAGCTGGATTTGGAGTTGGCTACTTTTACAGTGTGGGTTCTATCAGTAAGCCATTTAGCAACCCATTGGGTGACATAGGGATTAATGCCCAACTTAGTAAGTTTATCTATGATTCCAGAGTGGGGGATGGTGTCAAAGGCCTTGGCAAGGTCTAGATAGGCTGTATGGACCACCTTACCCTTGTCCATGGCTCTGGAGACTTGATTCAAAGAAGTCAATCAGGTTCAGGAGACAAGATCGGCCCTTCACAAACCCAAACTGGGTGGGGTCCAGTGTTTGAAGGTTGCCAATGTCTTTGTTTATAAGTTCCATGATAATACGCTCCATGGCCTTGCAGATAAGGCTTGTCAGACTGATGGGGATCCAAGGTGGATCCCCCCCTTGTGGATTGGGATAATTGTAGCTCTGCGCCACTCAGTGGGCAGGAAACCTGAGGTGATGCTATGATTAAACATGATACTTAGGTGAGGTGCCAGTTCATGTAGTACACAGCCCGGGATGTCATCTGGTCCCATGGATGCTGTATTCTTGGCTTTAGAGAGTGCGTTTTGTACCTGTGTGGCCGTTTTTACTGGAATTTGGCAATCTTCTGGTATTGAGATGGGCCATTTAGGGGGTGAGAGTGGGGTGAAGTTGGCACTGAATCGATCTGCCATGATATTGGCAATATCCTTCAGATCAGTATATTTAATGCCATTCTGTTTTAGCTCAGAGCAGATCTGAGCATTGCCATTTAGATTCTTGACATAGTTATAGAATGCTTTGTGGTTGTCTTTGGAATCTTTGGCAATTTTATTTTCGTAACTAGCTTTGGAGGATTTTATGAGGCTCAGTTTCTTACTGAGGCTAGTAAGGGAGTTTTTTGCATCCTGGGATTTTCCTCTTTTCTGCAAATGTTTCTTCCTTTTGTTGTAAAGTTTGTTTATGGCAGGGGACTACCAGATTGGCTTCCTTTTTTTTGGATGAGAGCATTTTGGTTCTATTTGGGATGGCACGATTCATGCATGAGTGGATGTGCTCATACAGTGCCTTAGTGTAGGATTCAGCAGCTGAACTTTCAGTTCCCGTCTGCATGGGTGTCATGAAGTTTGTCACTTCTGACTTGAGTAGCATGAAGTTGGCTTTGGAGAAGTTTTTTATGGTGGTTTCTTTACTGGGGTGGGGTGGGATGTGGATGTTAAGGGTGATTAGCTTATGGTCAGACCTGACTAACGAGGGGGTGACCATAGGTATGGAGCATTGATTTCCCATGTTGGTAATGACCAGGTCTAGGATATTGGAGCCCCTGGTGGGACTATCGATTAGTTGATCCAGGGCGTTGGAATTTATGAATTCCAAGAACCGCTAAAAGGTGTTGGGACATGAGTAGTTTTCCCAGTTAATGGTAGTTAAAATCACCCAGTATTTGGGTGTTTGGTTCTATTTTAATATTTTCCAGTATGTTTAGAAAGGTGTAGTGAGAATCTTGGGGTATGGTGGGGGATCTGTAGCAAGCTACAATTTGGATTGCAGTCTCACCTAGTGTTAGTTGCACTTGGAGAATTTCAGACACATTGTGTTGGCCAACTAGCCTGGTGGTGTGAATATCCTTGGTGAATATTGACACTCCTCCACCTTTAGTGTTTCGATCCTGGTTTGGTGGCCGAAGTGTGTGGTAAGAGTTGTAGCCTGGTATTGCAGGAGTGCTCTCTGGAGCCTTGAACCAGGTCTCAGTTACTGCACAGATATCGATGTTCTCCATTTTTAGGAGTGCCTCGAGAGAGTGCATTTTGAGGTTTAGACTTCTAGCATTGAGTAGCATTACCTTCAGATTTTGCATGTTTGTACCCGTTATGGTGGTGGTTTTGTACTTTGACGTTTGCCTAAAAAAGGCACTATAGGGGTGGCAAGAGCCTTAGCCAGTAACCTGAATCCCAGGGGCGACAGGTGCAGACCATCTCTGGCAAAGCATCGTGGTCTGTCAATCATGTCATCCCAGGCAGACAAATACTGGATCCCCTTTGAATGACAAGCCAATTGTTGAAGTCAATCATTTTATCCTTATATTGTGGTATCATTCTGGGCGAAGGCAGGATGCTACTCAGGGCTAGGGTCATACCTGCCTGGGCCACATGATCTAAGAGCTCTTCCATGTCTCTTTTCATGTAGTCCAGGGAGAAGTCATTCACTCCAACATGGACAATGACAGAGTCATATTTGTACTTGTTGTGGAGTGACTTGAGTGCATGCGTTATGTGGCGGATCCTGGCACCCGACAGGCAGCTGACTGTAATTTTCTCCTTATTCAACCTGGTGAGAGGGACATCAGTGTGCCAGACTATAGAGTCACCTATGACTAAAGTGTTGGGGACATTGTCTTGCCTTAGGGGCTGTTGCTGGGTGGCACACTGGTGTTGTGAACTATGTGACACATTGTTTGTGATTGGTGTTTGTTTGCATTTCAGCTTCAGGGGTCTTTGTTACTTGGGCAGGTTACAGTTAAGGGCCTCTGCATATGTGGATTTAGTGTTGCTATATGTGGGTGTTGGTGTGTGTTTAGAAGGGCTATGTGTTGCTTGAGGTGTAGTGTGGGTGTTAACCTTCTCCTCTTGACTGTTTAGCACAATCTTGGGTGGAGTAAGTGCATCTCTCACAGGTTGTAGTGTTGGGTGGTAGGAGGAGAGGGTTGTCTGTGTACATGAGGCAATTACTGCATTGCCCCAGTATGCCCAGATTCACCAGGTGGACAGGAGAAATCACCGGAAGATGACCCTCGGACATGCCTGGTTTGGGGCTTTTTTTTTTTTCTTTGTAAAGTATAGGAGCTGTTTCCTTAGCAAGGTACTTTGCAATTATAGGCTGTTTAGTGCTTACTATTGTTAACAAGGAGAGTTCAGTGTTTGTATGAGTTTTTCCAGCAGGTATTAGAGAAAGTGCTAGTCACAGGGATGCTTAAAGGTAAGATTGAAAAGAATGCACTCTGCAGTGTGCACTAGAGAAGTTAGATGTGAAAGTAGGTAACTTGAGTTTTACCTGTTTAAAAAGTTAAGGTTTAGTGGAGAGTTACTATTTTTAAAACAGCAAGATGGATTGAAAGGGGTGGTCACTTTTGTATTTTTGTACTATGAAATACTGTAGGATGGCCAATAAATTTAAATAATTGAAGGGGTGGGATTTCAAAAATGATGATTTTGTGATTACTCACTGTGAGTAGAGAAATGAGATATATGGTCAGATTAACATAAGAGGCGGGCAACTAGAAAGACAGTGGTATTTAACAAGACAACTTAAATGGGTGGGAGGGCAGGAAAAATTTCTGCCTGATTCAGAACAGAGAGAGCTGTGGTCTCTTTTGAAGTTTTAATATGCTGTAAAAACAGAATGCAAGCAAAACACAAGGTAAAGAAAACAAACTACAGTATTCAAAATATAGAAAGGCAATACAGTAATACAAAAAATAAAAGCAAACTAACCTTTCCCTCACAGCAAAGTGTAACAGAGTCTGGATGAGCCTTTCTGGTAAAGGTTTAAGGATAGAACTTGCCAAACATTTTAAGGATAGAACTTGCCAAACATTTGTGTCAAGAATATGCAATTTTCAGTGTAGGAAAAGTTTATGCTTTCTTTCTAAGATTGATGAAAATATTTATTTCTTTCACATTGACAAAACCTGAGATAGTGTCTCATTGTACTTTTATAAATATGAAATGATGGCATTCCAATCTACATGGACAAGTCAGCTTGTGAAAACTTTCTTTACTTGCTGAAAATAAACTATTCTTAAGTGGAACAAGAAATATTTAGAGGCTAAAGCTGATGTGTATGTCTGTTTGCACTTTACATAAGTGGGGGGATCAATCAGCTATAGCCACTTCCTCAGTGAGAGCAAGATCAGTATACATATATATTTTGCAAATTTCTGAATGCCATGTGACTTGTTCTAAGAACCATGGGAACTAGCTTACTTTATCATATGAAACTCAAATATTCAGACCAAGGGTCATTTTTGTATTCAGCCCATAGACATTGTTTTCATAACACTTGAAGTACGAGTCAGCCAATCTGCTCCATACTTTTTGTATTTGTGTGGCTCAGCTTAACTAAGCAAACTGTCTCAGTCATACCTGCCATAATAAAAAAGTAGTTACTGAGAAGAAGGACAAAAGGCACTGGAGGACATTTCCAGATGTGCATTATGAAGGGTACTTAGTGGTACTCAGTCCACCAGAAAATACTTAACCATATTTATGTTAGGCTTCCCAGGTTTTATGAACTAATACTTTTCAAAAAAGACAGAGACTGAATTGTGTAGAATGTATGCCTGCTCAGTCCAAGGCCAGAAAGTTATTTTTTATTTTTTTTTAAGAGATTAGTCACTTGTTGCTGTGTTGAGAAGTGGTGTATGTATATGCCATTGTCAACAGATTAGAGAAGGTAAATATAACAACTAAATATGGTACATATTCCAGAAAGTCACACAAAATTACTTTTAAAACTTATTTAATCATAAAGGTTACAGCAAATGTAATAGACTAGGAATACATGATTGACTGGCTGTGGGATCCAAATGGTTGTTAAAATAATCTAGTATACTGAGGTAGTTTTTGATATACTAGGGTTCAATTACATGAGATTAGTATAGATGGCTTCTATCCTAATGTGGGATATATTCAGGACCATTATTGTTTGATGTGTTTGTTGACTAAAAACATTTAAAGAGGACCATAGACTGGCTTAAATGTTAACAGAAGAAATAAGATGGGTGTAAAACATCTTATCAGAATATAATGTTGAGCTCTGAACTGTCATTTCACATTTACACTACATCGTTCTTCATAGTGGATTATGTACAATAATAATAAATTAATGTAGATCATTTAGCAGTATCCAAACACATCATTACATACTATTTTCCATGACCTATATATGTTATTCAGAAATATCTGCCTTATACAAAGGTTTTCTTATTGTGTGTTGGCTTTCTTCTGAAACTTATAAACATTTCCAAAATACATTGATTATAATAGTTTTTCTGCTATTAACTTTGTAGGTATCACAAGTTTACATCACTGAAAAAATATCTCTGCTGGACAGCTGAATCCTGTCTAAATAAATCTTCATATTGAAACATACTGTGTAGTGGCTTAATGTTCATTCTATTTGCAGCAGCTTGGACTATCTGTCCATTACAGAAGTTATAGAAGTTTGGATGGAGATTTTAAGCCAGTTTTAAGTGCTAGGCATTAGCAATGGGAGTAGTAGCTTCACAATGCCCTTTCAGCTATGAAGCAAATAAAGAAAGGTGCAAACAGCAGTATAGCACAATATATTTTAGCAGTCAGCAGAACATGTGTGTAATAAAATAGGTTATTCATACATTTTTTTTTCTTTTCAGATGGAAGCCATTATTTATTTTATGATGATTATGAAAATTCTTCTAGTAATCAGCTTAAACAGACATTTCAACTAATAAAATATAATTTCTTTAGGAGATATTGTTTATAACTAGTAGATAACAGATATGCACAACAGCAGAATACATAATCTTTTCTAACAATCTGTCTTTAGGAGTTTTCATTTTTATATCAGTTAAGTCATAATTATTTCATGTAGCTATGCTTTGCACGAGTGTTACCCCTTTGATTCCTGCTTCTTTTTCTTTTTCCTTTTCTCTCAGCATTATCCTTCATTGTCAGAGTGCAGCTTTTTCTTAATTCTCCACATTTCTGATTGGTACCTAACCACTTAAGTAATACTTTCTTTACATTCACTTGCATTACCTCTTCTACCTATATATTTCAGCTTTTTTTCCTTTCTTAGTACAGTGTCAAAAAGCCTGAATGAGTCATGGAAGATTTATTCTTAGACGGTATTTGAAAAAAACAGGCTATTCCTATCACGGAGACTAATAAAATTTCAGTGCCTTTCCAGTTAATCCACTGCTACTCATTTTGGCACTGTTACTCTAGGAAGATGATTCCTTAAATATTGAATTTTACTTGATCATGCAGTTATGTAATCTGTGAAAATAGACTGGAGTTGTCTAGGTGTAAATGTGAAATAAATTAAATATAAATAAAATAAAATCCTATAAAGTGATGTTACCTGCAACACAAGTATGAAAGAGAAAAGTAAGAATGTTTGTATGAAGTAAACAATTTGAAACTGCATTCACTTAAACCTTTTAGACTTATTATATGCTATGCAGGTGAATACAGCCACTAAACCTTCTACTTAATATGTTTAGTTTACTAGAACTTGATGAAACAAGAACTTAACTTTTCCATACCATAAGGTTTATCTTCTCAAGTGTATTGTTGGCAATTATTCACTGGACAACTCTCTTTACAAAGCTTGTAATCAGGGAAGTGTCTTACTCCTTAATGTGACAGGTAACATGTGGATAGGCATTTTCAATGTAGACGTTATCCATAGCATGCTGACATGCAACACATGCTTGAAATCTTTTTACTTTTCAGTCTTTTTTATTTTTCCATTCCTTCAAAATGTCAATTTCAATTATCCTTTGTCCTTAATAATTCTGCAGAAATATAGTATAAGATAAAGTTCAGTCAAGTAATAACATTAGTACAATTAAGCAGTGTCTGCTGATACTGCATGACCAGACCATCTGCACTGTGAAGCTTAACATACAATAATCTGTATAAGTTTTTTTAAATCTGTGAAAACCTCAAACTGTCTATTAGAATGCCAGAAACAGGAATTTATGTATTAGAAAATATAATGTATACACTTCAACAGATTTGTTTTATGAATTCTTACAAGATATTTAAAATGGAGAAATAAATTCTACCTGCCTTAGGCTTGCAAAATCAAAATGTATTTTCATTGACTGAATGAAGATTTGATAATAGAAGACACCATAAAATCCATTTTGCCCCTAGGCAGAAATTCTGAACATTGAACAGGCAGAGTCAATGTTGTTTCACATGATAAGAAAAAGAGCATACTATTTAGACATAAAACAGATATTGTGCAAAAATAAATCAAATACATCTGCAGTTATAACATGCACTCTGACTATGATGGAAAATTAATTCCTTGGGCTTTACTAAGGAAGTGAAGTTTAAAGAAACCATACTACACTCAGGACACAGGCAAAAACTCTCCACATCAGTGATTTATTTATGAAGTTAATCTTATCCTGCAGATGTTTAACATACACATTAGGTTGTAGGTTACACATCATGTGACTTTAATGGATTAAACAAGTATGAGCAAAAGGTAAATAACTAAGCATATGTTTCTGAAACATACAAGTAAAAAGTACATGTAGGAATCTATATTTAGCGTATACATAAATAAAGCAGAGTGAGTACAGACCACAAAAGCTTTTCATCTTGTAGCAGACTTGGCATTATAGCATTATTCATAAATTACAGTTTACACAGTTGGGACCAAGTACTGTTCATAAAAGTATCTTCAACAAGTAATTAACGGTGGACTTTCCGTCTCTAAAAATTCATGCATATAAATATATATATAAATATATATATATATATATATATATATATATATATATATATATATATATATATATATATATATACATACAATATATACTATATACAAAATGTGAACAACATGATGATAGTTCAGTAAATGCTAATGATTGAATTCTTGATAAGTATGACCTCATAGTGGCGTATATTGTGTTATATATACGAGAATAGCATTTTGCACAATGAACGTGATTATTATTATTTTTTTTTATTTTTATCAATAACACACTAACTATTAAGACTTGTTTTCTCCTTATTTCAGATAAATGATTTACATGCAAAAATAATTTTTCTCACACAAGAAGGGCATGGTTAATTTTGTCTGCTTTTAAGTAAAAACAAACAAAAAAAAGACAGGAATAAAGTCAAGAAGAAACTATGCAGCTAAACATGCTTTTTGATCACAAACTGTAGTATTTAGTTTCAGGCTGCATTTTTCTTATGAAATCATGTCATTGGCACAAAACCTCATAGTATAATAAATATGAAACTATGTCAAATGTCTGTTATATGTGAATGCATTTAATTTTTGGCTCTTTAAAATATGATATCAAGCAAGCATAATGTTCTCAGTTTACTGCTGAATGCATGCATTGGGTTCTATACCACAGAGATGTAATGCATTACAAAATAAATTAAATTTCATTACACAAAACATACCAGTTATTCATATTACTGAGTCCCGGTGTGGTGTTAAACATTTGAAATACATGTGTTCAGTTTGTTTATTTAGTTCTCAGTAATATAATTTATATCATATATTATTAAAATAAAATATACTATGCAAGAGATTTACTGGAATTATTGTCGCCTCACAGTAAGACGTTGTCCTGTTCGATTCTCAGCAAGAGCGTCTTCTGTGTGGATACATGCATGAATGGGCGAACCTTAGGTGAAGGTTGTGTATCAGGGCTGGCAACTTGGCATGTAAAAATCTACTGCCAATCATTAGCAGACCAGAGTTCCGCTGTGGTGACCCCTAACTGGGCAAAGCCGAAAGACACACAACATATGATTCAGTGCCCCTTTCCTGATTTCTCAGACAAGCCCAGATATTTAACCTTGAAGTGTCTAGCTAAGATTTCATCATTTATCTTTTTTAGAATAATTACTCAAACATTCATTGACAAAGCTTTTTATATCCCTTAAGAGAATTTTAAAACAAAGACAAAGAATAGTAAATGTTGTCAGTATAACTTTTATACATTTGGTTTTTGTCACACAAGGAGAAAAAATATCATTTTATTAATCTTTTGTTCAAATTCAGCAGTTCCTTTATGAATTAAATTAGATCAAATTCCTCTTATGGTGTATATACGTGTTCAGAGGTTCATGGGTAGTTAGTAGGCATGCAGACCAGGAGACCATTAAGGTTCCTAGACCTAATTTCCAATGGTTTCTTCACTGTATGGTTAAATGACTTACTCAAGGTCATACAGTAGGCAAATGATAATTTAGGGAATCAAACTGTTTAATAAAGGAAGTAGCTAGTTAAATAGTGAAGGGGGGGGGCTTGTCTGAGATTTGAACTGGGGAGCTATTGCACCTTAAGGCAGAATCATGATAAATTCAGAAAACACAATCACAATACTCATAAGTGCAAGACAGAGAATTATAAACTGAAAAAGTTTACCTGTCTTGCTGTCTCAGAATTTATTAAATCAAAACTTATATATTATGTGAAAAGGAAACAAGTACTATTCATATAAGAACACAGTGTTAAATATTTAATTACAAAATTTGACCCAAGTTATTTTTATTCAGATAAGAAGTGGACAATGATATTTTGACCAGCTAGACAGGTGTGCTATCTTGTGGATATGTGTGAAAGACAGATGTTCAGAATGAATTGCTAAAAATGTTTTAACCTGATCATGCTTTACTATAGTAATAGTAAGTAATATGTTTTTCGAGTTAGTTGTGTAAACATTTGTTTTCTTTCATTTTCTTCATTTTTTTTTTCTTTTATATTTTTTCTTTGTAATTGATTTGCTATATCATGGAGACACAAACTTCTAAAGATAAAATAGTGGCAATCTGCATGGTATAAATTTTAATCAACACTAATTTGCATTGTAATTCCTATGATCTAAAAAACACACCAGCAGTGATTTTCTATAGTTTTACCCACTTTTCTCTCAAATGATAGTCATTTATTTTGTGAATCAAATGTGCTTTAGATGAAATGAAATGCATTGTACATCACGCATGTGTATATATGGATTCCATACATTTGGTCAAATTTCATTTAGTCGAAAATGATTCCAGGCAGTTCACTTCACTGAAAGCTCACTTGGTCGAAGTTCATTTGGTCAAAAATGGAATATAGCCCCTGCCCCATTTCAGTGCAACCTTGGAGTGAGAATATTAAATAAGGGGAGTTGTGGGGGGCATACCCCCCACACTATGTCAATAGTTTTTACTAAATATATATATATATATATAAAGAACAAAAAACTGCTATCACCAAAGTAGTCCGTTCGTCAAAAAAGGTTGAACAAATACAGCAAATGAAATGTGCAGGCTTACCACAGATATGAAGTTAACAAAATCCACTTGTATAAAATCCTTTTATTACCAAAATACAAGATGAGCACTTTCGCTTATAAGATATACGCTTCTACAGATCTAACACATAATAAAATTCAACTAGTTTATATACAAAATCTAGAGTGTAGGCATCATTTAATCATCAATTAACAAATCAATTAATCAATTTAAAAGAAAGTAAAAATCTTTTAAACAAGACGTTCCTATCATTTAGTTTATAGCAATGGAACTGCATTTTCACTATAAAAATCTATAAAAACTCAGTTTCGAATATTATCAAAGTGAAACTTGAAATTGAAGAATTCTTTAAAAAATGTGTATCATTTAAAACATGAACATTGTCTAACATCTATAGATGGAAAAAAATACTTAACCATAACCTAATGGTACCAGAGTATACAGAGCATGCTAGTAGATTTGCTTAATAGATGTATGATATAGAATATAAAGCATGAAATATTATATAAAATGTAAAAATACCTTAATGTAAAAAATATATATGAATAGATATAAGATATAGAATACATATCTAATAAAACCATGCACAATATATGACCATGGCATAATTGTAAAATTCATAAAAAATCATAAAAAGTAATAGTGACACAAAATTAGCATAATATGTAATATTAATAAATAACAAAAAAATGGAAATATATATAAATATACAACCATAAGTGTGTGTAAGAGGCATAGTATTTTATCTGCGATCCTTTAATGTAGGTTTAAGAGATATGTATTGGTCTAAACCTGGGGATTGATGGGCTCTTAATTTACAGATCCATTCTAGCTCTTTCAGTTCTAAATAATTAATATAATCCCCTCCCCTCTCACTATTATGAATAATCTGCAAAACTCTAAAACAAAATGAATGACTATTATTTTGAATAATATGCTTAGCTAATGCATTTAATTCATTCTTATGCTTTATATCATAAGTATGATTATAAATTCTTTTTTTGAGTTGTCTTTTAGTAAGACCTACATAATAAACAGAACACATCTGACATGTAGCCAAGTATATCAGGTTCAAGCTATTGCATGAAGCTTGGAACCTTGGTTTAAAACAATAGTTCATAGAAGGATGAGTAAATATTTGTTTTTTTGTAATATATCTACACATATTACATTGTTTACAAGGGTAAGTACCTAGCTTTAGGGACATGTCTGAGTGTAGTGTGTTATCAGGCCGTGGATCTATAAATAATAATCTTTTGAGATTTTTATTATTTCTATAAGTAAAAATAGGATGAGAACCTACTATTCCAGCTGTTTTCTCATCTATAGTTAGGACATTCCAATTATTGCCAATGATCTTCCTTATATTCATACTATCATTAGTGTAAGTTGTAATAAAGGGCATATAATTGCTATAAAATTGCTGAGTATATTTTACATTACTATTATAATTCATATTGATATTGGATGTTGTTAGATTTAACTCCTTGCCCAGTACCTCAATTTCAACAGATTTAACCATTGCCATATTATATCCTCTGTCCATAAAAATTTTCTCCAAACATTCAACTTCATATAACAGATCAGATCTTTCCTTGCATAGCTTAAGTAGCTGAATAAACTGGCTCTTCACTATCCCCCTAAACACATGTCTAGGATGCATGCTGTCATAGCTAAGAATAGCATTTTTCCAGCATTCCTTTCGGTAGAGAGTGGAGACCATCTTTGTTCCCTTTATTTTGAGTTTCACATCCAGGAAATTAATCTCATTGTGGGATGTTTCCATGGTGAATCTTAGGAAACTGATGGTATCCTCTAAATATGTTAGAAGAGTTTTAAACTCCTCTATAGTCCCATCCCAAACAATGAGAATATCATCCACAAATCTCTTGTATACTAAAATTTTAGAAAAAAGAGCATGTGTAAATAAAAATTCCTTCTCCCAATGATAGACAACAAGATTGGCATAGGTATTAGCGCAGGGTGTGCCCATGGCTACACCCCAGCACTGTAGGCACAAAGAGCCTTTAAAGGAGAATACATTGTGGGATAGTACTATATCTAAAAGTTGACAAATTAAGATTGCTTGATTCCGGCTTGTATGTGAAAAGTTTTGCAATAATTCCCTTATAGCTTGAATACCCAGATCATTGGGAATAGCAGTAAACACATTTTGTACATCTAAGGTAATCAGGAGATGAACTCCTTCATGTAAATCTATTTCTAGATTTTCAAAAAAGTCCAAAAGCTGATATGTGTCCTTAAGTATGCTAGGTATTTTATCCATACAAGGTCTAAGAATTTTCTCAATAAAAATAGAAATATTTTCTGTTAACCATTTATCACCTGAGACAATAGGTCTCAGTGGAGGTGGATGTAGGCCTTTATGCATTTTAGGCAAACCCTTAATAATAGGAATTTTAGGATGTTCATTACAGAAATATTCATAAGTTTGATGTGTAATCTGTCGACACATCAGCATGTCATACAATATGTCATTCACCTCTTTAAATATGTTATTTAATTGATCTTTGTTAATTTTAAGATAAGTGTCATTATTACTAAGCATCCTATCCATGAGGGTGTCATATTCTTCTACATCTAGTATGACTATACCCCCCCTTGTCTGCTGGCCTAATGGCAAGGGAAGTATCATGACATAACTTTGTTAAAGAATGCTGTTCATCCATGCTCATATTAAAGTATCTGCATTTTCTCTTTCCATTCAAAAAAATAATCATAAATTTCTCGTTCACATAACTTCATGAAACAATCAATATATGCAGGTAGAACAGGAGAAAATATACTCTTACATTTACATATATCAAATACAGATAAATCAGTATATGCTCTATTGTCTCTATCAAAAAAGTGTAGTTTTAGAGTCACAGCCTGTGCAAACAATCGCAAGTCTGTTAGCAGCTCATAGAGGTTACTACCCCGTGAAGGAACAAAGGAAATACCTCTGTTCAAAATGCAAATATCTGAATCAGAAAGGACAAACCTAGATAAATTGAAGCATAAGTCAGTTTCTGCCTTAGTTGCTGTCTTTGTTTGGGGTTTTCCCCTGTATATTTCCACTTCCTTTGATCTCGACTCCTCGAACGGCCCCGTTGATAAATATTCCTTCTTACTGGAAGGGGTAAAAAATGCATTGCTTGAATGGTGCCATGTTTCAGAACAGCACCTAATTTATTAAATGTCTCTTTATTGGCATTGGCTTGTTGGTTAGGTAGGGGAGTAGAAAAAGAAGCAGCAGTGTCCACTAATTCCATAACTTAAGGAGGCGTAATGAAGGCTTCCTCTGCATTGCGCTCTACATTGATTACAGAGAGAGAGGTGTGGCTATCTCACTGGCAATGAGCGTGACATCTGTATGAGCGGAATTCCGTGCAGAACTGATAGGTGGAGGTACATGATCTGCTCTCCTCGGCCAAACAAATACACACCCTGTTGAAAAGTCACGGAAATCACACTGAAGCTTCTTATGCTTAATCTGTTGTAATTTATCAGCATAAGAATCTATATGTGCATATAGGTTGTCAAATCTATTCAGACAGTGCTCATGTTTAAATAATTCACGTAGTTCAGAATTAAGTTTGACTATTTTGGAGAGTAATTCAGTTTCAAGTGGTAAAAAATAGTCAATCATAAGTTGAATATATTTAAAACTTGTTTCAAGATTGATTTCCTGCCATTTTTTCAGTAAATCAGAGTGAGCGTCCCCATAACTGGGCATACACAATACCCTCATACCTCTGGGGACCAAACGAAAATGTAGACAGGCTTCCATATGCTTTCTTTGCCAAATGAAGCGTTGTAATTTAAGCAAATCATTTTCAAGTTGCTTAAATAAAGTATTGAACTGTTCAATATTTCCAATATCTTTAACTGCATCAGCATGAACATTTAGATAACTGCAAATCCAGTGTCAATAAAGGGTTATTAACATTTCTGATGATGTTATTCCATTTCCTGTTAACATCCCTCGGCTCCGGATTATAGTCAAGTTCTATAGCAATGTTAGCCATTCTGTTTGGTTAAGCAGTACAAAAAGGCAGGAGAATAAAGAACAAAAAACTGCTATCACCAAAGTAGTCCGCTCGTCAAAAAAGGTTGAACAAATACAGCAAATGAAACGAGCAGGCTTACCACAGATATGAAGTTAACAAAATCCACTTGTATAAAATCCTTTTATTACCAAAATACAAGATGATACATGATGAGCGCTTTCCGCGTATAAGATATACGCTCCTTCAGATCTAACACATAATAAAATTCAACTAGTTTATATACAAAATCTAGAGTGTAGGCATCATTTAATCATCAATTAACAATTAATCATTTTAAAAGAAAGTAAAAATCTTTTAAACAAGACGTTCCTATCATTTAGTTTATAGCAATGGAACTGCATTTTCTCTATAAAAATCTATAAAAAATCAGTTTTGAATACTATCAAAGTGAAACTTGAAATTGAAGAATTCTTTAAAAAATGTGTATGATTTAAAAAATGAACATTGTCTAACATCTATAGATGGAAAAAATTACTTAACCATAACCTAATGGTACCAGATTATACAGAGCATGCTAGTAGATTTGCTTAATAGATGTATGATATAGAATATAAAGCATGAGATATTATATAAAATGTAAAAATACCTTAATGTAAAAAAAATATATATATGAATAGATAAAGATAAAATAGTGGCAATCTGCATGGTATAAATTTTAATCAGCACTAATTTGCATTGTAATATGATCTAAAAAAACACACTAGCAGTGATTTTCTATAGTTTTACCCATTTTTCTCTCAAATGATAGTCATTTATTTTGTGAATCAAATGTGCTTTAGATGAAATGAAATGCATTGTATATCACGCATGTGTATATATGGATTCCAAACATTTGGTCAAATTTCATTTAGTCGAAAATGATTCCAGACAGTTCACTTCACTGAAAGCTTACTTGGCCGAAATTCATTTGGTCAAAGATGGAATATAGCCCCTGCCCCATTTCAGTGCAACCTTGGAGTGAGAATATTAAATAAGGGGAGGTGTGGGGGGCATACCCCCCGCACTATGTCAATAGGTTTTACTAAAGATATATATATAATATATATATGTATGTATATATATGTATATATATGTGTATATATATATGTATATATGTATGTATATATGTGTATATATATATATATATATATATATATATCAATGCATTTCTAATGGATATACCTTTTTATAATAGTGAATACATTAAAATTATGTGGGGGCTATGCACCACACAACCCCATTGTGGGGGGCTGTGCCCTCCGCACCACCCTTTATTTAATATTTTCACTCCAGGGTTGCACTGCAGTGGGGCAGGGGCTATATTCCATTTTCGACCAAATTAACTTAGACCAAATGAGCTTTCAGTCAAGTGAGCTTTCAGTGAAGTGCAATGCCTGGTATCATTTTTGACTAAGTGTACTTCTTCGACCAAATGTATGGAATCCTATGGAATCCTTATATATATATATATATATATATATATATATGTGTGTGTGTGTGTGTGTGTGTGTGTGCGTGTGTATATATATATATATGTATATATATATATATATATATATATATATATATATATATATATATATATATATATATACAGATAGATAATGTATAGATAGATAGATAATATATATAGTATATAGTCTGTATTTAAAGGCTAAGACAACATGAATTATGAATAAATACTTATTCTAAATAGTTAATAAAAGAGGAATATCTCTAACAATATTTAAACTTTTCTCACCATTTACAATGTATGCCATGTTCAATTTAAGCATAAGTTTAAACTTTTCATTCACTACATCTAGCATGAGCAGGAAACCCAAAAAATGTAAAACAACACAATGGCTTGTACCTCAAGAGAGGACAGCCCAAAACTGTGGCATATAAGTTCAAATGTTTGCATAAGTAATACTACATATTGAGGCTAGCCCAAAACTGTGGCATATAAGTTCAAACACTTGCATAAGAAATATTACATATTTTGTTCTGCCGTACAGATTTTATGCAGCAATCATAAACATATGAAGTATTTTTTTAATATGACTTCTAAAACAGTACAAGCATTGGACAGAATTTATGATTTATTATAGAATCCTTTGCTTACAAAAGACCAATGTTAATATTATCTTAATCTACAGTAGCCAAAAAAATATGAGAGTAAGATTGAATTAGATATGTCCAGCTTCTTAGTACTGTATTCCTAGCATTTGCTAATAAACCTTAAATGATAGGTAAGTGCTCCATATTAAAATATAAGGGAAACTGAACATTACTTATTGACTGAAAAAAAAAAACTGCAATTTAAGAAAAAAATGAGATATCAAATGACATTTATAAAATAATAAAAATATTGCCAGGAATTGCTAATCATCTTGGTACTCCTTCGATAACGATTATTAATTTTATTTATTTTACTAATTATGTGCAAGTTGTGCAAAACAGAATAAAACACTTGCAAGTAAATGTTTTCAAAAATGTAGAAGCAGTTGTTTTACTTACACATTTCGTTAATAAATTGTCAGCATCAGATAAATGTAAATAAATTAATTTAAATAATTATAATACGCCTCTTGATTTAATGCATTATAATTCAAAACTATTTATTAAGATCTGATAATACTTATACAGAAGCTTTCCTTGTTTAGTGAAATCATAAATGTTACTAGGTCTGTGTAACTGTGTAATTCATTTGTAGTCATTAATATGTTTAAAAAAACTTTGACGTGAAACACATAGAATAAACATAATCATTGCTATCAAATTTAAATTAGAACCCTCCTGAACATAGGCAGTCATCACTAAATGCAATCTAGGGTATTGACTAGTACTTCTATGATATTAAACTGGGTTGAAATGGCTAGGCTTAAAATGACCTCCGGGTTGATAGCCTAGTAATCTTCTATGACCCTATAATACCGTATGTTGGATATGATATATTATCTGTGCAACTGAGCCAAAAACAATTCTTCCTTTCCAATCTGTCATTTTCTCACTTTTAAAACTTTTATAAGACCTATCATGAGATAATCTGGAGATATAGAAAAATGATTGTAATGGTGGGCATTTGAAATTAATATGTTAGAACGTTTAATGGAATGTTTATATAACTAGAGTTTGCAGGATTAGGAATACAGTATTGAAATAATTAATATTAGCAGCATTTAATTTTCAAGTAGATAAGTTACTGTTTCAATTTTATTTATTTTTTCTTATTTCACAGCTTCCTGTATATATTCCCTTCCATTTTGCTGTTTATATTATATCAGCAAACAAAGCTACGTATTCAATTGATTAAACAGAAATCAAGCTATTCTTTTCCAAAAATTCAGTTTCAAAGTGACAATTCTGTAAGTATTTAAATATGCCAAAAAAAAAAAACAGGAGGCAATTCCCTTGCCCCTCATGGATGCACCACAGCACAGACAGAACAGGAAAATTCCACTCAGAGAACCACTGGCTCACACAATGTAGTAAGGTGCAGGTAAGAGAGAAAAAATATGTTTTTCTTTCTTTTTTTTTTTTTTTGGAAAAAGAAAGTGATAAAATAGTTGGCAACAAAATGTAGGTAAGCCTAAGCCAAGGAATAGGATTTTGTAGCTGGTTACCCTATGCACTTGGTTCTTATATATGTATATAACAAACATTTTTTTTTGCATTTGGTGATAAAGATATGACTTCAGTTATATATTACACTTTAGTAATTAAATGTTTTTACCACAATTTAGTATTTCTTCACAGGTATAGAAATATTTAAATTTTCAATTATATCATTAATTTTATTATGCAACCATATTTAGTTTGCATTACTATACACACACACATATATATATATATATATATATATATATATATATATATATAGATATATATAGATATATAAAATTAAATAAATACATTTGTACTTTTAAATATTTGTAGTTCCATTTATAGCTATATTTTTCCTCAAAAGAATGGCCTTACATTCTGATTTATTACAGTTGCAGTTTTTCCTTTCTTTAAAATTAAGGTTATAAGTTTTATCAAAGTTTTTTAATGAAAGTTACAGATAAAAAAGTAGTATATGTTGTGGTCACCAGTATATCATCTGCAAATAGCATCAATTTAAGTGTAAATTTTTCATTTATCTTAAATCAATATGTATAGGTATTTTGTGTTCTGGAATTCACTAATAATGAATTTGCTATGGCAAAATAATAGAGTAGAAAAGTGCACCATATTTAGTTATTTTTCATACTCTTACTGTTTGTTTTTAACTAATTTCTAACTTAATATAAGATTGCATTTCAATGACACGTTTCATATATATATATATATATATATATATATATATATATATATATATATATATATATATATAGTTATACATACATGGATCTACTTCATAATACCAAATTACTATAACAATGAACCACAAAACATCGAGACCTTGACAACGAAAGTAGAGAACACAAAAAACTTACAACATCTAAAGCACATAACAATGAAAATTTAAATCATCACAGCAGATAACATTGAATAATACAACACTCATGTTAGTAATACCCCCTCCACCTCAAACATAACTAAACCTACAAACACACTTGTTTCAATGTTTCCACAAGGAGGCAAGACCCCTTGCACTCCCCACAAACCCTGTAAATTAAATATGCCAACGCTGAGATTGCACTAGAGTGAAGAAAAGACACATTTCCCAGTCCCTACTGTATCACGATCTCCATATGGAATGCCCAAATAATATCTCAAACATATACATGTATTTTCCTGAAGACATGTACATACTGCCAAAATAAAAAATCACTATAAACTACAACTTGTTAAAGTAATACCACAAAATTAACATTTTAAACCTTAGGCATTTAATGCTTTCGATGCTATAGGACTTGAAGATTTAAATTTTCATTGTTATATGCTTTTGATGTTTTAACTTTTTTGTGTTCTGTACATTATGGCCTCAAAGTTTGGTGGTTCAACGTTATAGAAAAAAGTAAAACAAAAGAAAAGAACAACTTTTTACGTGAGGGTTTGCTTCCACATCTCTGACATGGGGGCTCCACCCCCATATTCCTAGAAATTAAATAAACTAACTCAAGGCTTGCACAAACTTGCAAAAAACACTTGAATTATATAATGGCCAATATAATAAATTTTGACTGCTATGTAATTTGACAAACTGTACAAGAGATGGAAAACACCACCATTTCAGCACATGATAAAATCCATTCACTGATTATAACATACACACAGACACACACACAGATAGGTATTCATTATGCATTTATATTGATATCTATTGTATCACTACGTTCTTTTTTCTTCAATTCAGTTACATTGTTTTTAGATATTGCAAACAGTAATTCCTCATCCATTTATTTTTGTTATGAACTGTTTCATAATATTACCTAAATGGTTTCAATATATGTTCAATTGTTAGCATAAATGTGATAGCTTCTAGATTTTGGTAATACTTTACCTGATTCATTTTTTATATTATTTTTGATGTTGTTGCTAGTCTATTCAGACCTTTACTTTAGGAATGACAGAGTAAGAGTATATTCCTTCCTTTTATAAACTGATGCTTTTTCATGGTTAAGAATCTTTTTTAACATTTACATTAATATTTTAATACATCTATAAACAAAGTGTCCCCTTTTATAACCTTTGAAATTAGCAACATTCATTTTTTATTCTAATCAATCCCATATCCCATTCTTTTTATTAGTTGCACCATGCCATTTAAAAGATAGTAAAAGATACAACATTCTCTATCACTTTTCCTTCTTTTTATTATCTTTTTGAATTCCTTCAATTTAGTCAAATACATGGTAATTTTGTTAATTATAGCTAGTTTTGTAATTATTAAAGTCAAACTAATAGCTTTATGATCTGACATTGAACATAATATTTCTTTAAAAAATGAATGTTTGGTGATCATACCTCTCAACCTCTTACAGCAAGAAATCTGAACAAAGCCACAATTAATGGGGGGAAAGACCCAAAAAAGGGAAAATATTGCTCTTACAAACTTATAAAGTTAAGAGAGTAAGAGGTTCTGCATTAGAATGGATTTTCTGAATGATAAGAAGCCTCAAAATCAAATGTCTGCCATTATTTTCTGACTTCAGTTCTTAATGATTTGCTAGTGATTTGCCAGAAAACTGCAATGTTATGAGAAACAGGTATTCCGCAAAATTCTGGATAGTTGAGGGGTATGTTGGTGACTGCTAATTTGAAACATATACTCAGCCAATACTCAATAGGATTCCAAATGTATCACTGTAGCATGTTAATCATATAAAATCTTAAACTTTGCAATTATTTAAATATATAAAGGTTTACTATCAAAATGTAATATGACAGTTTCTCGAAACTTGGAAGGTCAAAACTCATGGTTCCAAGATTCTGTAGCATTGACTTGGGGTCTATATCATATGAGCGAATCGCAGAAATTCTGAATGCTCATAATATCAAATGTACCGGACCTCAAAGTGCTTTTACTGAGATTGCAGTACAGTGAAGTATGGGATATTTACCCTTTCCTCACTGTAGTGTGATCTCGAAGTTGGAATATATATTTAGCGGGAGGTGTAGGGGGCACAGCTTCCTACAATAGGAAGTTTGAGGTCTGGTATGTTCGATATTATCAGCATTTGCAATTTGTGTGATTCGCTCATATGATATAGACCCTTGATTTGTACATGTTTGAATTCACAACAGTGATTGCTTGTGTACATTCTCTGTTGCGAGTTTGACATTCTGATTGGAAATGGAACTATAGGGGAGATCTGGAAATTTACCATTTTCCTTACTGTATTGTGATCTGGGAGTTTGTTTATATAATTAGCCGTGGGTATGGGGGGTGCAGGGGGCTTCTCCCCCTGCAAAACATTAGTAGGAAATCATTTAAAGTCCAGATGAGTTGGGTAATGTCGATAATGTTGAATGTCAAATTATTGACATTACCATGTTTGGTGTTTTGAACAGACGATGTTTGGATTTTTGATGTTTTTTTCAAGTAAGTTATCACTCACACAAGTGTTTCATCACTTTGACAGTAAACCATATATATATATATATATATATATATATATATATATATATATATATATATATATATATATATATATATAGCTAATTTCTGATGTTACTCTCTTCTTCCTCTTTTTCCCTCCTTACTTTAACCATCTCTACTTATTGTCCTATGTGCTGTGTACATTGCTATTTTCACACAATGTTTTGTTTGTATGCATAATAATTATTTTTAACTTGTTTGTCTACTGTCATTTATTTGTGTCTAGTTTGAGACTGAAATAGGTCCATTTGGATCAGTGCTGTACTCCAGTTACCAAATTGTATAAAGAAATAAAAATAAATAAATGAATTGAAACCACCCCCAAAACTGATTCTTCAGATTATTTATTAAAATATTTAAATGATGATTGCTGAATTTATCTCCAAGTTACATCTTTAAATATGTTTCTTAATATAAATTACCTATGTTACAAGAAGTTGTATATTCTTGCAGTTTGCAAATGTCTTTGCAGGTCAGGGCAGTATTCTGTTGAGGAGAAGAGTAAGCTGTATGTTTATTTTCACAGTTTGAAAACTCCCTTGCAAGGTCTATATTACCACATTTCCCTCAAGTGAAACTCCATTGCAAGAAGTACATTACCACATTTCCCTCAAGTCTTTTTAAGGGTGTGGATTTGTTGCTTTTCTGTGTGGAGGTGTTGTAGGGGTAGGAGATGTCACAAATAGCTCTGTTGCAGGGCAGGACAGTATTTTACTGAGGTATGAGTACAGTGGACATAGCTGTCTGTCTAGTATTGATGAGAAGATGCAAATATGCACTTTACCTGACTTTGCATGTCAGGCATATTTGTGGATTTTGGTGCTTTGTTTACTTGAAAATTGGTATCTTATAAGTAAGTCCTATTTCTTTCAGTAAGCACTATTTGTGACAGCATGCAACAAATGGATGAATATTGATTATTGCATTTGATAGAAAGATGGTTTCTGTGTGAATTTTCCAGATGAGAAATATTTAGCAAACAGGTATATTTGGTTAACTAAGTATATTGAATGCTTCAATTGTGGTGATCAAATTTATTTTGGACGTACTAATTACAAAAAGCTTACCTGTCCCCGAAGGCCAAATCTTTTCCCTGCCGTTAAACGCTAGGAGCTTAAACCAAAAACTGCTCACCCTGGAAGCACTTCTGTCACTAGAAAATGTAGATGGCTGTGCAGTCACAGAAACCTGGTTTAAGGCCTCAGAGATACCCTGGGCATGCAAGGCTACAAGGCCTTCCATACCTTCAAACTGCAAAATGAATGAGAATCAAAGGAGGTGGTGTTTGTTTCCACATTAGGGATAAATTCACTCCCGACTATTTAGATTGGTCAACTCCATGGAGTTATTCCAAGTTCAGATTACTGTAGGTAAGACCCCCATTCAATTCATAGCTAGATATAGATCCCCCTCCATGGATCATGATGCACATGAGGCCTACTCAATCCAAATATTGCCAAACACTCTGGTCATGGTGGATTTCAATTATCCCACCATCAGCTGGGAAACCTACTCTAGCCCTAACTCACTAATGCAAAAATTCCTTGACTTTGTTAACTCAAATGCCCTAAAACAAATTGTTCACACCCCAACAAGAGGAACAAACATGCTAGATTTGGTCCTCACTAACATGACTAACAGATGCACCACCACAACTCTCAGACCATCATTAGTCAAATCTGGCCACAAATCAGGTGACTTTGAACAGGCACTAACACAAGAACTCTCAAAGGGTGAAATAAGACTAAAAAAACTTCACCAAATCATGTATACCTTCCTAGGGGAAGGTATAAATGCCTTACAAGCCCCATCCACAGCTGTAAGTGGTTACTACACCGAAGCTTATACTAATCCCTGTACAATCAGTTGTATAAGTATGTAGACTTGGCTGTTCCAGACAGAATTAAAGCCAGAGCCCCAAGTAAAAATAAGCCACACTGGTGTACATCCATAGATTCATAGGTAGGAACTAGGCTATTTGCCCGTGGGCATTTATAAGCCTAGCTAGAGTGTGTTGGCTTTCGCCGCCCCATTGATTAATCAACTGATCCTCTGTCAAGCAGAGCCAATGAAGTGATCATAGGGGTGTATTTTCTGCTATCCATCCACTCGTCAAGGTTTTTCTTATAGAGTGTTAGAGAGGGGCTCTGAATGATGTAATTAGGAATTTTGTTCCAAAGCATGGGGAGTCTCTGTGACAGGAATCTATCCCTCCAGTACGTTCTATTTATTGTTGTGGTGAGGTTTAGCTTACTAGTGCACGTGGCTCGTAGTGACTTGGATTTCTTTAGGTGGAGCATGTCCATCAATTCTGAGTTGGAAATGGCTTTGTAAGTCAGGCAGAGATCACCTCTGAGAAAGCAATACGCCACTGAGTACAGCCAGAGTTTTTTCAGTCGTGCTGCATAGGACATATGTTTGAGACCAGTAATCCTCTTGGTGAGGTACTTTTGTGGTCTTTCCAGCTGTTGGAAGTGTCTTGTGAGGTACATCCTAAATGGGGCATTGTACTCTATGATGGGTCTAATGAGTGACGAGTAGAGGGGCACTATAACCTCTTTATTTCTAGATGCGAACCCTTTAGTAATTAGATTGGCCACATAGAAGGATTTCCTAACTACTTTGGCAATATGGTTGTCAAAGGAGAGATTACTATCTGCCTTGGTCCTCAGATCTCTTATTACCTCTTCTGTATTAAGGGAGCTGCCACCTATGTGGTAATTCATGGGCATTTTGTTTTTCCCAAATGGGATGACTTTGTATTTTTTGGCATTTAGCTTGCAGACATGACTTTGACACCAGGTGTCCATCTCAGTAAGGCCTTTTTGGAGGATGTCCATGTCAGCCGGAGAGTCAGTTATGGCTCCCAGTTTGCAGTCATCAGTGAACTTGGTTAGCCATAGTCCTCCTGTGTTTGTCTGTACTTCTGAGAAGTATATGCTGAACAGTGGGGTCCCAGGACCAAGCCTTGCGGGACACCAGCATCAACAAACTTTACAACAAATGCAAAAAGTTGCTGTCTAAGAAAACTAAGGGGAGACCCCAATAATGGAAAGCACCCTCCTCAGCCTCAAAAGGAAAATAAGACAACATGTAAAATCCTCTAAGAGTAACTTTGAAAAAAAATTAACAATCACAGCCAACGATAATGATAAGGCTTTTTACAGATATGTATGTAGCCTAAATGTTAGGGCCCAAGCATGCACCGAACTAGTAACTAACACAGGGGTGTCCAACCTTTTCACTTGCAGGGGCCGCATTGAGTCAACAGAAATTGTCTGGGGGCCACATGTAAAATATATCATATAGTTAACTCTTGCTGTCGTGGGTGACCAAAGTAGACCCCCTGGCTGTATTGTAGGTGAATTTGAACAATAAATAAATGCATAATATTTGCCCTAAAATTCAATATCTCATTCTAATTCTTAAAAAACAGTTAAATCTAACATCTTACTTTAACAAAGTTTATTTGTAAAAAAAAAAAAAAAAATTAACAGGTATGAACCATTCAATTTGTATGAGATCATACCTGTGATTTTTCTGGTTTCCTAAAGATGTCCATGTCTTCCATCATGTCCTTAATGCCCATATGTTGTCCAAAGCGCTCATGTATTCTTCTGTTTCTAGCTTTTGACTCTGTCCCTGAAATTATTCAAGACATGCTACATCTGGTCAGGCTGGTCTGAAGATAAATGAAGGTTCATCAATGGTATTCTCAAACTGAGCACCCCTTTCGAAAGGCACATTTTTAGCTTTGGAATCTGTCCGTGAAATATGGCATTGGCAATATTTCTTGCTTTTGCACTGCATTCTGGTCAGGCTGGTATTCTGGTCAGGCTGGTCTGAAGATAAAAGAAGGTTCATCAGTGGTATTCTCAAACTGAGCACCCCTTTGGAAAGGCACATTTCTAGCTTTGGAATCTGTCCCTGAAATATGGCACTGGCAATATTTCTTGCTTTTCACTGCTGTCTGGTCAGGCTGGTCTGAAGATAAAAGAAGGTTAATCAGTGGTATTCTCAAACTGAGCACCCCTTTGGAAAGGCACATTTTTAGCTTCGGAATCTGTCCCTGAAATATGGCACTGGCAATATTTCTTGCTTTTGCACTGCTGTCTGGTCAGGCTGGTCTGAAGATAAAAGAAGGTTCATCAATGGTATTCTCAAACTGAGCACCCCTTTCGAAAGGCACATTTTTAGCTTTGGAATATGTCCCTGAAATATGGCACTGGCAATATTTCTTGCTTTTGCACTGCATTCTGGTCAGGCTGGTCTGAAGATAAAAGAAGGTTCATCAGTGGTATTCTCAAACTGAGCACTCCTTTGGAAAGGCACATTTCTAGCATGCAGAGCATAACAACTACTTCCTTCACACAAAGCTCATAGCAATTCTAAATAAAATTATCAGATGTGCTGTGCAGTTACATCGGCCTGTGTTTCCAGCCTGGTACGAGTTGCAAGATGATGAAAATCTAGCCAAACAACCAACTTAACTACAAGCACGAACCAAAATAATTTTCATTTAAAAGTGTACAAAACTATGCAGCAAATTGAGCACTGCAAAACATCCAGGACTGGTTTATTAAAAGTCTTCTGTAGATGCACACATTTTATTTCACTCATGCATTCACTTTTTCATGTGCTTTGAAAAATACATATACAGTTGCATTTCACGCAATGCAGTCCGGAACATCTCACTAGTAAACTTCAGTAATCCCTCCCTTTTAACTAATACCCATTTTACACTACAATAAACAATTTAAAAAAGAAAGGTCAAACACATCCAGCAAGACAGGCTGGTGGAAAGAGAAACTCAGAATTACTAACTGAAGTGTCAGGCAATACATTTTACTGTTTCTTTCCACCAGCCTGAGTTTCTTGCTGCACTGTCCCTTTACTGTGATATCACAGCATCAGTACTTTCCGCTATTACTATAACTTACAGAAATTACATTTTTGTGTGGTTGACTCAGCAACATGCATATTCGTTTGAACACTCTTATTCTATTCATCATTTACAAAAGGATTCTATACAGTTTTTGCATAATTAAACAAAGGACCCTTCATCCTGGTATGTTTATTGTCACACCTACTGCACAAGGCTTGAATTTCAACTGTGCCATACTTTTGTGTACCTCATAATTCACTTTCTTATTGCCACTACTTTTATTGCATTTTTTTTTCATTTAATTATTTGACACAGATTCTATCTTATCCATTTATATTTCCTCATTTAATTCCTTAGCTGTTTATAATTGTATTTACTCTGCATACCTCATCAGCTTAAGATATGGCATCCTATGTTTTTCACAGAAGCGTGCACCTTGGATAGTAATTTTGTATACCACTAACTTTTGTCTCTTTTAAGTGAATTACACAACCAGATTCACACTCTTTGTTTTGATACTTTACCCTCAGTAACAGAAGCATTCTATAATTTTCATTGAGCCCTGGTTTCTTGCAAGGAGTAAATGACAAATAAATGATTTTTTTCTAGGTTAACAATTACTGAATTTCTATTTGTGGTTGCTATTTTGAGTTTTTCCTCTGTTTGAAAGACAAAAACAATAACTAACTCCAAGACTTCCTCCCCTGCAGTATCTAGAAATGTGGCATACATACCTTTTTAGGCTTTTCATCAATTCCCTTCACAGTGATAAACTAAATTACTGATGAGGAACATCCCCTTTTCTGCCAACTTGCATTGCAGATGGACTTCCTGGTGGTTACTTTAGGTAAGATCACCATTCCATGAAGTCAACAAGTTATGTGATGGAAAAACAAAATATTAACTTTCTCCACAAAAAAAAAAAATACATTCTGAAATAAAAATTATATTTCTGCACTTCAGGCTGTTCAATGACTTGAAAACAGTTATGCATTTAACATCTACAAATACATCAACCGACCCTGGAAACTAACACCTTAAGCTTGACTAGCCTCATCTGCAATGCCATGGAAAGAATCATTTTAAAAAGGACATAGGTAATCTCCAAACTCTGGACCCAACCCAGTTCGGATTCATTAAAGATAGATCATGCCTGCTAAACATGGTTGATTATTTGAGAAAGTCACCAAGGCACTGTACAAAGGAAAGAAAGTGTATATCACCTATCTTGACCTAGCCAAAGCATTTGACACAATCCCGCACTTGGGTATTATAGAGAAACTCTTCTAACTGAGAATTAACTCCTACATTACTAGATGGACAGAGTAGACAACTGACTCTCCGAGAGGGCACATACTGTCAAAGTGTGTGGCTTCACCTCTAATGAAATAACAGTCACAAGCGGCATACCACAGGGTTTTGTGCCCCTTACTATTTGGAATTTATTTCTCAGAAGTTCAGGCAAACTTGGACAGCCTGTGGGTGACCAAGTTTGCTAATGATTGCAAACTGGAAGCAGTCATTGAGTCCCCCAATGATGTTAATATATTCGCAGGCAGGGTTAACACAGACAAATGAGTGGTGCCAAAGCCACGGATTAAAGCTAAATACAAAAGAATGCATTATTAATCCATTTTTGAAAGCTGATATCCCTGCTAATTACATTAAAGACAGCACCCCCTAAGTATAGACCCAGTGGTACATGATCCGAGTACTCAAGTTGATAGTAACCTGAAATTTGACCACCACATGTACACAGTAGTAAAGAAATCCTTCTATGTTGCAGGCCTTATAAGTAAAACCATCACATCGAGATCTAAGGATGTTATAATTCCATTATACTCATCCCTCAGTAGACCAATAATTGAGTACAACGCTCCCTTTTGCATGTACCTCAGCAGACACCTGCAACAATTGGAGAGACCACGGAGGTTTCTCACCAAGAAATTACAGGGTACAAAAAACAAGTCTTACACTGAAAGACTGAAAGCCCTGTCACTATATTTTGTCTCTTACAGGTTGCTAAGGGGTGATCTGTGCCTGGCTTAGAGGGCAGTCTCTGACCCACCTCTGATGGAAATGCTATACATTCATAAATCAAACTGCAGGAGGGTCACTTACTTCAGGGATCCTAACCTATCCTCTGACATAAACAGGTCATGCGGAAGTGATAGACACATCTCCTGGGGTCTGCCACTTCTCTAAAACAGGCTTCCATTTCACATGAAACAGATCCCCTCCCTGACCCTCTTCAAATGCAACCTAGAACAATGGATGTGTGACCGCAGATTCACTCCTGGCATGGTGCTCATGTCCCTCCTGCACAGAGGAAGTTGGTATTAACTACCATAGACCTTTACCTCTGCAGATTTCATTCACCTAACCACTGATAATTGGAGCAACTCGGGATAACTATGGCTAGGTGTCTAAGGTCTCTAGGAACATTAGCCTAATAACCTCATATGAACCAGTTGAAAGGTGTGTGTGTGTGTGTGTGTGTGTGTGTGTGTGTGTGTGTGTGTGTGTGTGTGTTATGGTATGCACAGCACAGCTAACATGTAATCTTGGCTTAGACACCTGTAACCAATATATAAATGTGTAACTATTTCACAGAAATTACCCCTCACTCATCATACAATTTCTGAAAAGAAACAGCAACAAGCATAAGACTTGTGAAGCCCACATATGTAAGCTATTTCACCAGTGCACAACAGTAACTCAAAGTAGTTCTGTGAAAACAGTAAAACACCCAGTGCAGTACTGATTCAATTACAAAATTGAATGAGAATGTGCTTACATAATTTTGTCCTCTCGTATTTGAAGCCCAGGAAAAAATATAAGAGATCTCAGATAAAAGCCTGATGTGCTTCAATAATTCCCACCATTATCCAATGTTGTTTACCTAACGTAAGATAATGTGTGGGAGAGGTAGTTTCAGAATTTCAACGGAATGTTTCAACTGATTCTAGTTACTAGATTGCACATTTTAAGTGTTCTGTTTTTTTTTTCATGAGCTGCAAAAGCAGTATTACTTACTGAAGTGGCAACTGTTGTGAGCTTTCTTTAACAGAATTATTTTCTAGTTACTAGAAAATAATTCCATTAAAGAAAGCTCACAACAGTTGCCACTTCAGTAAGTAATACTGCTTTTGCAGCTCATGAAAAAAAAAAAACAAAATGTAAATAACTTAGCTTACCTGTTACTGCAGTCAGGAGATGGTGTAGTAGTCTGTGTAAAATGACAAATCCCTCTCTCTCTCTCAGCTTTTCTTCGGCGCGATGGTTCACTCGTCTTCCTTCAGCTCTTCTTTGCCGCGAATGCATCTATCGGCATGAAAACTAATGGAAGGGTGCTTTGGCGCATGTGCACGCCAGCTAAAGGACGCAAGTCAGCTCTTCTTTGCCGCGAATGCATCTATCAGCATGAAAACTAACGGAAGGGTGCTTTGGCACATGCGCACACCAACGAAAGGACGCAAGCATTAAAAAAAACGGGAAAAAAGTAAAATTTTAATTTAAGGGTTGCGGGCCGCATGGAAGAGGTCTGAGGGCCACGAGTTGGACACTACTGAACTAACGGTTTCACACACATTGATCCCATAGTTATAGCAAACCTGCTATGTGACAGATTTGGCAAAAATTTCACTCCATTATCTCTGCCAAACTATTCACAAACCTTGCCCTGAACTCCCACCCCACCCTACATATCCGAAGATCAGGTCATTAAACCCTGTCTAAGGCAAAAAACACAGCCGCTATGTCACCAGGCAGCATCACAGTCTGTCTTCTAACAAACTAAAACATGAATTAGCATTGTCATTAAGTACCCTATTCAGTCATAGCCTAACCACAGGCTTTGTCCCATTGGAATGGAGAATAACAACAGATATTCCCCTCCATGAATGTGACTTAGCAACAGACCCAGGAATTTATAGACCCATAAGTCTGACCTGCCTCTTCTGTAAAGCCATGGAACATATCATCATGGACTTTATAAAGACACAGGTGACTTCCAAACCTTGGATCCAAGCCAATTCAGCTTTGTCAAGGACAGATCCTGCCTGTTAAACTTAGTGGATTTCTTCATAAATGTGAGCAGAGCCATTGATGAGGGCAAATCTGTGCACGCAGCATACCTCAGCTTGGCAAAGGCCTTGGACACAATCCAACACTCCTCCATTACCAATAAACTTAGCAAACTGAATGTAAACCCCTTTGTTGTAAGATGGGTTGCCAAATGACTCACAAACTGGTCACACACTATCAAAGTGGGTGACTCCACATCATCTACCAGACCTGTCACCAGCAGGGTGCCATAAGGGTCAGTGCTGGGCCCCCTACTGTTTGGTATATACTTCTCAGAAGTTCAGGCCAAAACTAAGGGGCTGTGGCTGACAAAGTTTGCAGACGGCTGCAAGCAATTATTGAATCCCCAAATTATGTCAGTATACTTCAGGAGGGCCTTATGCAGACCAATAACTGGTGTCTTAGTCATAGTCTTAAACTGAAGGCAAAGAAATACATCATAATCCCTTCAGTAAAAACAATGTTGCTTCACACTATGAAATTAACAACAATAATTTATGTTACTATGAAGTGGCAAGGGATCTGGGATCACAAGTGGACTGCAATCATAACTTTAACCACCATGTCTCTATTGCAGTAAGGAAGGCTTTCTACATAGCACACCTGATTAACAAAGGCATCACTTCCAGAAAAGGAAGTTATAACCCCTCTATACTCGTCACTAATCAGGCCAATAATTGAGTATAATGCCCCTTTCAGCCTGTATCATACAAAACACCTGCAGCAACAGGGAGACCTCAGAGGTTCCTAACTAAAAATATCAAGGGACTCCAGCATGCGCCTAACACAGACTGACTAAAGTCTCTGTCACTATACTTAGCATTGTATAGACTTCTTAGGAGACACTTATGCCAGGTTTTTAGAGCAATCTATGACCTAAACCTAAAGAATGTGCTGCACATCCATAAATCAAACAGGACAAGAGCTACCCTTTCCAGGGACCTCACTATGTATTGCAACTTCAATAGGAAGTGTTGAAGGGACAGATTTGTCTCCAAGCAACTGCTGCATCTTTGGAATGTGCTGCCAATTCATGTGAAGCAGAGCACCTCAATGACACTATTCTAAAGGAACCTGGACAAGTGGATGGGGCACCATAAATTCTTACCGTGAATGCTACCTACAACCCTCCTGGACATGGGCAGAGTCATTACTAAATACATTTCTGGGTGTTGAGCAGAGTATCTATGGTATTACATTGGGATGAAATGGATAGTTTGAAATGACCTCTGGGTCGATAGCCTAGTAACCTCATGTGTTCCTATGATCTTAAAGTTTCTACAGTCAAGAGTATGCATGTGCAGTATGTTTGTTCAGGTCTTCAGCCTTTAGAGAAGAGAAATACAATTTGACTTAGACAATGGTTTAAGTATGCTACTGGTATAAGTTATGCTAAACAAAAAAAAAAAGAGCTGAGTCTGCAAGCTAATGAGCAGGAATTCAGGCATGCTATTCCTGACATAGTTAACATACAAGGGAATAGGTCACCTTCTACTGTTTTAGACTACGTTCCCTATCATAAGAGAATTTCATCAGTATAGACACAGGTGGCTTAAGCTTGATGGCATGGTATACTTTGTAATAAAATAATTTGAGATGAAATGGAATATTGGTGATGTGTCAGAGGCTACAGAAAATAAAAAAAGAAAGGAAGCAGAATATCGGGTGGAAATTTAAAGGAAGAAGTTACTCATATGACTGTTCCACAGATTCATCATAATAATTTGGTTATGCTGCCACCAGCTAATCAGGAACAACTGACACTTCTGTGGTGGAGAGTTCTAAAACCAAGTCACAGAATTTAGTTACTGGATACTTCTTGTAGCGAGGCTTAATAGAGATCTTAGCAAGGATTTTAATAAAAATACTTACTATAATGTGTAAGATTATGTAAAATGTTAGATATTGCACATCACCGACATTCCATTTCATCAAAAATTATTTTGTTAGTACAAAGTATACCATGCCATCAAGCTTAAGCCACCTGTGTCTATACTGATGCAATTCTCTTGTCATAGGGGACTCCCAAACCCTTTCAAAAGCCCTCAGTGATCACTGCCCTATAACAGTTACCAGACATACTCCCCACCTTACCAAACCTAACATATTTATTACCACCTGCTCGCTTTCTCATTTCTGTCCTAACTCCTTTATTCACCAACTCTCCAGAATTAACTGGTCTTACCTCATTACTCTTCCTTTAGATGAAGCTGTCCACTCCTTCAACACTACATTCCTAAACATTCTTAACTCCCTTGCTCCTCTTCATACAATTAGAATCAAATCTAATACTGCTTCCTGGCTCACTAAATCTACCAGAACCCTCATGAAAGACCAGGATAGGATTTGGAAAATGTGGACTAAAACTAGGACCCCTTCTCTTCTTTAGAAATATAAAGAACTCAGAAATAAAATAAAAAAAATCATCCATTATAACAAAATACACTTCTATGCCAGTCCTCCCTTCTACTCTTAAATCAGACCCAAAGAAATTCTGGAGCTCTATTAAACGGACTCTTCATCCAGGAAACCCTTCCACTTCTAAACCATGTCCCAATGCAACACCTGAAGACATAGCCAACACATTTAACAATCATTTTATAAACTCAATAACCTTCATAATAAACTCTACCCCCCCCCCAGTAACAACACTAGCACCCTCACAAACTCTATATCTCTTCCAAACCCTCCTAACTCCTTCTCTCTAAAAGCAGTATCAGCTAGCTATGTAAAGTCATTACTCTCTAAATTTAAACCTTGCTCCCCATCTGTTGACAAGCTACCCTCTTACTTCCTGCAGATCGCCTCTCAACCTCTTGTCTACCCTGTATCCATCTTAATCAACCAATCCATTTCTGAATCCTATGTCCCCACTGTATGGAAGAATTTCTTTACTCTACCCATTCATAAAGGGGGCAACTCCTCAGGCATATCCAACTTCAGACCGATTGCCATACTCTCTCCACTCTCAAAATCCTAGAGAAATGCATTCACAAGAAGGTAATGCATTACCTTCACCAGGAAAACCTTCTCACACCCACACATCATGGTTTCTGTCCCAAGCATAGTACACCTACTGCACTCATATCATTCATCAACACAGTCTCTAGCTTGTGATAACAATAAACTTGTTTCATGCCTATTCATTGACCTTTCTAAAGCCTTTGACACTGTCTCTCACCCACTCCTTCTAGATAAACTCACTAACTTACATTTCTCTCCCCCTACTATCTCCTGGTTCTCCCACTATCTCTCTACCCACCAGCAATCCGTTAAATGACTCTCTGCACTTTCCTCCCCTCTCACTGTACAAATGGGATTCCCCTAAGGGTCCATACTTGTACCACTACTCTTTAATATTTTCACCAACTTGCTCTACTCCTCTTGTCCCCAGTCATCTCCTGTGCAATATGCTGATGACTCAACTGTTATAACCATTGCTGACAGCCCAGCTAACCTCCACTCAACTACCCAGGCATCCTTCTACACCATTGAGACTTGGCTTAGTGATAACAAACTAATACTTGATCCAAAAAAAAAAAAAAATAAGCTCCTACTCTTCCTCCCTAAAAACATCACCACACTCAAAAGTACATTTACCATCTTATCCTGCAACAACACTATTATCTCAGCTGAATCTAGTACTAAATTGCTAGGTGTTACAATAGATGATCAGCTTAAGTTTGATCTCCATATTACTAACTCGGTAAAAAGAACTCATCAGTAACTTGGACACCTTTTCCGTAGCAAGAAATACTGTACAAACACTGCCCAAATAACTCTCTCCCAGGCTTTATTACTCCCAACACTCCTGTACAGCTGCTACATATTCACAAACCTAAATTCTACACTTATTTCCAAGCTTGAAACTACCTATAATAAGATCGCCAGATTTGCAGCTAACCAAACCTACAAGTCACACCACTGCTTAACACTACAGCAACTAGACTGGCTAGAATTCCCTCAGCTGCTCCAACTATACCAACTACAAATCATCCACTCTGTCCTCTTTCTACCCTCCTTCTGCCCCAGCCTCTCCACTATCATATCCAAATATTCCCCTGCTAGGACGCTATACAGCTCAAATCAAGAATTATTAGACATCTACAAACCCAAAACCAAAATAGGCTGCCTTCTCTATAACTATAACCCAGCTACATCCTGGAACCAACTGCCCTTGGAAATAAAATCCCTCCAACATAGCAAAAGTTTCAAGTTAGCCACAAGGAAATATTTAAAAACAAAGAGGTCTTGCCGCTGTAGCCAACCACCCTGAAACCACCATCCTTTCACCTATTTCACCACTCACTCTTAATGTATCTCTAACACTATTCCCCTGTCTCTTCTACCTCTTCCCTTCCTCTATCTTCAACCACTCTTAATTCTTACAGTCTCAAAACAACCTACCCGTCTAGTCTGTCTCCTTTACTCAACCTCCCCTACATCTTCTACTAGCCATTCTTACTTTCCTTTCTTGTTTCCAAACTCCTATAAACTAGATCCTACCCACTTTAAACAAGCATCTGCATATTAACTCGTTTTGCTCTAAGCAGCTTAAATAATATTGTAACTAGTCACATTTTCTTCTGCTAATTGTTTAAAACCTTGTTTGTAACAGCTCACATATTTGTCTGCCAGTTGTTAATGCTCTGTATAATTGAATTGCCTGAGGAGTTTTTTTTTTCTCTCCAGGTCTCTGCCTGGAAGATCCTATAGCTGATTGTAACTATCATGTTACTAAAATTTAATAAATTGTTTTCTAGTCCTGAGAAGCTTTTCTCCCCGGGTCTCTGCTGAAAACGAGCCAAAAGCTCAGCCAGACCAACCCAGTTAACAAATGTAAAATAAAAAAATTAATAAATAAAAAAAATAAAAATTAAAAAATGCTTAAATCTCTGGCATATATAGGCAAACTATGACATGGTAATAATAATGGCTGGTAGTACTGATGTAGGAAAAACAAACCAGGATTGTTTTGAAAATAATAGATCTCAATTAAAGGCAAATTATAGTTTAGTCTTTTGTGATCTTTCCTCATCTGTAAGATGGGCTAATCTTTGTCTATTTTAAGCCAGACAAATGACTAATATTGCAAGAAGATAGGCTTTAGGTAACGGTATTAAAGTTCTTTTCATTCGACATGTCATGGGGAAGTAGATACACTTTTGTAATGATTATATACATGTAGAAAATCCAGGCAATATATTAGTGGTAAAATTACCATAGTGATTATATCTTTTTTAGGTTTAGTTAGGACAAAAAAAAATCACTTGAGTCTTGTAAACAAATCTGGTTATTGATAGGTAATGTAAGAATCTTAAACAATAAATTCAGTCATTTTGAGTTGAGACTTTGTAATGAAGCATGCAACTTATTAAAGGGTCTGTAGGCCTTTACTACTATACCACTGATAAAAAGTGGGTAGAGTTTCCATTTTTGTGGCTCAGTAGTATGCATCCAAAATGTCACCATCTTTACAGAAAAGGTGAATGTATATCAGTTAGAATTTTTACAGATAAGGGGCATATGGACATGGAGCTGTTGTATAGTCCACCATCTGGGTCACCGTCTTCTGATACACGGTTTACTGAATATATTTATAAATGCTTTAATGTAGGCTATAATATCACTACTGATGATATCAGTGCTCCTGTCATTGATTGAGATAGTCACATTAACAGCATTAAGGCTGATAAATAATATCATTGACCACAGTTTCATATTACAGTACAACCAAACAGTTAATGAGGTTACTAGATTAAGTAAAATTCTGGATGTTATTTGAGTAAGTAAACAATTTATGGTAATTAGGTGTTCTGTTGAAGCTGAAATTGTGAAGTCTGACCACAACTGCATTACATGTATGATTGTGTCTGACAGCAATAAGCGTGATTGTGAGGTAATCTTCTGTAAGAAAGTACTAAGTGCTGATTACAATGTAATAGAGTGAAATAGGCAAAGGAGGTGGTAAGCTAAAATGAAGAGCATTTCAAATAAAGATAAAGGGGTTATTTTCTAGAACTGTATTAATGATTTAATTTTAAAAAAATGAGCGCATTATCAGATTTCAAAATAGGAAAAGTAAAAATGCTCAGGAATAACGGGCAGTACAGATTGAAAGAACTAAAAGTGATATGAAAATCTGTTAGAGGCATTACAGTAATGTTAGAAGTATAACAACAGTAACCACTGTGGGTGTCAGGAATCAGCCACAAAATTAGTAATCAGCACTTTAGCGTTTAAACAACTTTATTCCATGCTTTCATCAATAAAATGAATTCTTCAGAATACGAATTACAATAAGAAACACATTGAGTTTAAATATAAAAGTAAAAAGTAATTATCCAATCCAATCACATAAAAGCTCCAATAATTTGTTCTAAAAACATAAAGTGCTGTATAAACCCATAAAACTACAACATTTTTATTTTACTAGCCTATGATCTTTTAAAAAACAATTAATATTAATAGTTTTGTAAACAAGATGATTTATCATCCCTCGGTCTTAGTTGCCATTCAGTTTCCTTTTGCTCCTCATGATTTGTGTAAATGTTTGAGTATGATAGGGTACTGCATGTGCATGTGTGCACATATGAATGTATGAAATTGCATGTGGTGGGCTGCCATATCTTCACAAATTCCCTAGACTACTGAGCAAATATTGCAACATTGGTGGGGCAGGACATCTAGACACCAACAATAATAATTTTAGAAAAATATGTGACGTGTATATATTAATTCATTTTTATATGTCCCTATATAAGTTTTTTTCTGTATTTCACACATACCCATATACTTTTTGGTTCTGTAAAATTTTTACAACACTTTTAAAAATATTGGCACACAGTTTTATTCTTTTTCATTTGCATAAGTTTTAAACAAATACTATTAAAGCAATGTTTTTACTTTAGAACAAACAAAATGCACCAATCTTGCACTAACAAACTTGTATTTATTGATAGAATAAGATAAAAAATAAAAAACTTAAGCGCTTTCATGATAATTCCTATCGCTTCATCAGACAACTTAACAACTAAAAGTTGCAGTTCATGTAGCATTTCAAACTTGTCAGCTGATATGAACAAGTCAATAACAAAATACCCAAAACTTAAAGGTCCACAGCAACCATAAAAAACATATAAGAAAATTCATTAAGAATGTCACCAAAAATCTTCATATATAAAAGAGTATAACCATTAAAAAGTCTTCATGGATGCCTATATAATAAAAAAGTATTAAAGTGTAATAAAAAAGTGTAAACTACATGAAGTAAGAAACTTCTAAAGGGTATACAATGTGAGAAGTTAGAAACTTGTGAAATATAAAATGACTATATTAAACTTAAAAATGCTTGAGTCGATGTGACTTTAAAAAAGGCTTCAGGGATGTAGTCCCATTCAGGCCTGGAGGTCTTTCAGCATTGAGTACAAGTATCCATTTCTGCTCTGCACTCAGTAGAGTTTTCAATGACACCCCCTCTAATGTTGGCATGTATAACCTGAATAGCTAAAAATCTAAAAGTATGTGTATGGTCCATCTGCTTAACATGGTTCACCAAGGCATTAGTCTCTTTTTGATTAATGATGTCCCTCCTATGCTCAAGGATCCTGTCCTTCAGCATCCTGTTTGTTTTGCTTATGTAGTATGCGTGGCATACTTGGCAGAATGAAAAATAAACCACATTGGTCGTGCGGCAATCAACATAACTAGGGCATCTGATTGTGAAGTGCCATGTTGGGTGTACATATACCGTGCTGGTGTGGATATACTGACATGCTGTGCAGCATCTACAACGAAAAGCGCCAGTGCGCATGGAAGGGGTTGGTCTGGTTACAGTCATTTTATTACAAAGATGTTTTTCAGAGATTGGTTATTCCTAAAAGAGAACATAGGGGCATTCCCAATTTTATCTATGAGTCCTGGTACTTCCTGTAATATCCTCCAATGTCTTTTAATAGTAGATGTGAATTCATTAATATTGCTAGATGACTGGAGAACAACTCTAAAATCTTCCTTGATGGGGGCAGATTCATTAGACTGTACTATGTTACTAAAATATGGTCTACATCTATTGTCCCTCTGTAACCATACTTCATCAATGGTAGCATCAAACTCCGTCAAGGAGTAGCCCCTTGCTAACAACTCTTGTTTGACAGTGTAAAGGGCTTCCTTTGCTCCTCCATCATCATTATGGAGTCTAAGCACCCTAAATATCTGTCCCTTTAACACATTTCTGGGGTGCATACTCTTTTTATCTAACAATGCATTCTTCCTAGTGGGTTTTCTAAAAATACTGCTCTGTACATTGTTTAGGTCCAATTTCTTAATTAGTACATCTAAAAAATTAACTTCAGTTGTTGAGCAGGTGTAGGTAAACCTTAAGAAGTCAGTAGTGGTGTGCATATAACTAACAAAGCTTTCAAATTCATTCATGCCACCTATCCACAGCAAAAAGATATCATCGACAAAATGGACATACCGCAGGATAATGTCAAAGAATGCATTGCTAGTTGACAACAAAAAACAGTGCTCCCATGTAACCAAAGCTAGGTTGGCGTCAACCTACTTTGACCTATGCCAACGTAGCTTTGGTTACATGGGAGCAATGTTTTTTGTTGTCAACTAACAATGCATTCTTTGACAACATTCTGTGGTATGTCCATTTTGTGGACAATATCTTTTTAAGTGTTATCTAAGCCAGTGTGTGGAGCAGCTTCCTTTCTGGAGTTGTTTTCTGCTCTTTTAAGGTGGATTTGGTCTTATTTTTAGACACCAAAGATAACTTTTACAGACTACCTTAAAGGCATTACAAAAATAAAAAAAAAACATACCCCCGGATTCAGCAAGCTCTGCACGGCATGCAGGAATAGTGCAGGAGCTGCTGGAGGCAATATGGCCACTGTGTGATCCAGGAATAAGCTGCAGGGATGTGCACTAGTGCTCCTGCACTACTCCTGCATGGACACAGCTCCTGTATGCAAATTACCCCATTTGCAGATGAAAACCATTCAAATGAGGTGAATTTGCAATCCAGGAAGCTGTCAATTGACCATGCAGGACTAGTGTAGTGTGTAGAAATGTACTCAGTTAGAAACCGAATACATTTCTGCAAACTACAAAACGGAGCCATGACAGCTCCAAATAAAGGGTGTGTATTATGTGTAAAACATGCCAATGGCCAAATATATGGCCATTTGCATGGAAAACAGTTGCCAAAATAAAAAATAAAATAACTTATTTGTTTAGCCGATTTCGGCTGTTTAAGCGTAGGGCAGCTGTGCGCAAACGGGATTGGGCTGAAAATAAAAAAAAAAAAAAAAACTGAAATAAGCATTGTATCCAAAATCACTAATTTACCATTATACTCAATGGCAGGCGAAAGACAGCATGGCCAGTGAATAGTGATTGTTAAGGGAGAAGGCTCAGTGTGGGACTTGTAACTATGCATTAGCAGGTAATCCTATGCAAATTAGGGGAATGATACTGAATCACAGATTTCCCCTCATTGCTAGTCAGCACCCAACCGTGTAAGTGCAGGAATACCATGGTGCAAGCCTAAGAGTTAGCTGACATCATTGGGGGTGTGTCAGGCATACTGCAAGCTTATTGGAGCCCTGTGGCTCGGGTTTGCCCTTAGCTTAGCAGAGCTAAGCAAGGGAGTGTGCCTGAGGCTGCCTAGCACTCTTTACATTGCCTAAGTGTTTTGGTGCTCCGTGCAGTGAGTTTTAAAGAAAAAAAAAGTAAACCAGGAAATAGCAGCTCTGTGCACATTTGAGCACTGTGCTTGTGCTGCACTCCCCTGGCCTTAAACAGGAAGGCAATGGGAAGGAAAAACAACAGGTAGGAAGGTAATCTAGGAGAACTAGCATAGCTGGCAGGAGAAATGTATCAGAATCAGCCAATTACACAGGCAGCAGACCAGCCCAGCCCAGCACACCACTATAACTATGCAAACACCTTACCTTCTGGTGTATCCCACATACTCTACTCCACCGGTGTACACAAGTGGGGAAATTTTACAAATCAAAAGCAATACAATTATAGGGGATGCAGCAGCTATCATAAACCAACATGTGGAAGAGGCTAAGGGTGGTGAGGATGAGAATGCTGTTGACCAAACCACAGTGAGGAGAAGGAGAAGAGTATACAGACCCAGGGTAACCTACCAGGGGCTACTTAAGCAGGAGATAATGGAGCATTATAAGGTGGACAGGAACCTCCTACAGTAAATTGTTGAGTTGTGCTGGCCACACCTCACACACAGAACAAACAGAGAGGAACCCATCACAGCGGATACCAAGGTACACGTAGGCCTAAGAATACTAGCCGCAGGTACCTTCCGAAAGCCAACTGGGGATATCATGGGGATCTCACAGGCATCAGCATCCAATATACTCCACCAGTTCCTGGATGCCATGTCAGCACATGCCAGTGAGCACGTATATTTCCCCAACACCCATGAGGCGTTGGCCAGCAATATGCATCTCTTCCACCAAATAGCAGAGCACCCTGAGGTAGTGGGTGCTATAGACTGCATACACATATGCATCAAAGCACTACCTGGTGAGCAGGGTAGGGTCTACATCAACCGCAAGGGCTTCCCCTCCATCAACTGCCAGGTCATGTGCGATTCCCAAGGCATTATAATGAATGTGTGTGTTGGCTGCCCTGGAAGCTGTCACGACTCCCTCATCAGGCATCTGACAAAGCTGTACCAGAGATTTGCCAATGGGGACATACCTTACGATCACTTAGTGGGGGATCCATCCATAAACCCAAGCGCCCTGCTGGGCAGCTTCTGCTATCTTATTCCCTAGCTAAAAAATGGAATGCTCTGCCCTCCACACTGAGGACCTGTGACAACGTTAATAACATCAAAATTCAACTTCATTCTTACCTCTATCTAAACAGGAAATACAACTGTATTCTTCCACCCATTCCTCTCAAGCTCTACCCACCCTTTACCCCAGGCTAACCTCCTTACCTTCCTAACCTTACTTTAAATTGATGAATATATACGTAACCAAACAGCAAAAGCTAGCCACGACACTATATGCCTGTTTTCACTCCTGAATCTAAACTGTTTATATATTTTTCTCACTCCTTTGAATGCTTCTTGTTGCTTGCAATCCCTAACTTCCTTTATTATTAATCATGTAATAAAACTTTGTATTGTGGAGCTTTTCTCCCCAAACCTCCACTGAAAGTATTCTTGTAATTAAACTTTAATGTGTAGCTTTTCTCCCCGAGCCTCCACTAAAGTAGGCTCCCTAAGCCCAGTGTACTAAATTGTAAATATGTTTTTCTCTTTTCTTTAGAATGCTACCTGTTGTTTATAATCCTAACTTCCTTTGTTATTAATCATGTAATTTTCTTTGTAATTAATCATGTTATTAAACTTTGTATTGTGGAGCTTTTCTCCCTGGGCCTCCACTGAAAATGGGCTCCCCAGGCCCAGTGGACCTCCCCGGTCATAAAACTGGAATAAATAATTAAATAAATAAATAAAAATATTGCTGGTTACACACTAGAGCTGTGGCTGATGACACCCATCAGAAATGCATGCACACCTGAACAAGAACTCCATAATGAGGCACATGCACAGACCAGAATCATAACAGAGCATGTGTCTGGGATGCTCAAGTCATGGTTCCAGTGCCTGGACACATCTGGTGGAGCCTTTCAGTACTCACCAGCTACATGTACCCAAATTGTCATTGTATGTGCCATGCTACACAATATGATTCTGCGGAAACAGCTGCAGCAGGAACATCATGGGGCAGGGCCACACAGCCCCCCACCATTGCCAAGGCCTGCACAGGCACAAACTGACTTGGAGGATGAACAACCTGAGACTGCCCCAGTAAGCAGAAGTATGCCCAGGCCTTGGCAAAGAGGCAACACATAGCAAATACACTGACACAGTAGGGACCCAGGGAATTACACCTCTCTCTGACTCACACATACAGTATAAGGGATGCCAAACATGACACTCCCTGTGCTTAACCATGTATAGGGAGTGTACTATGTGCATCTGACATAGTTAGCCCTCCAGCACCATGCTCAGTACTGGCACAGCCACAAGGTAAGCCCCTCTTCCTACCAACTGCCTAATGGAGTAGTATGTGTTGTTACTTGTATCTATGGTATGGATGTGAGCAAGCAAGGGAATCGGGTGGCTGAATGGGATGCCAGCAGATAGTAGACACCTATAGTGGCAGCATGAGATCTATAACAAATGCTGGTGTCACCATATTAGCCAGCGCTAGACAAGGTGACAAAACTCACTGCAGGAAATGTGGTGGGCCAAATGTGTGTCCATAGCACACACATGCCAGTCAGGAAGGCTCACATACCCAACAACAGTTTCAGCCAGCAGGACAGGTGTAGACAAACACAAACAAAAGGCTGTGCAAAAGCCTCTGATTAATGGCTATGGAGAACATCCCCGACCAGACCTACACATGCAGACTACAACAGGTCAGGCTGTGGGATGTTAGTTCTGAAGGGTAAGAATTCAGAAACTGAAATGTAGGTGAATCAAACCTAGGACCTGCAGTACACTGATATGCCTCTAGTCAGCATAATACGTTAGAATACAGAATGAAATGGAGTACCTGAAATACCAGTACAGACATAGAAAATGCGTACAAGTGTCAGGTGTGCCCCCCCCCCCAATCCTGTGTAGAAATGTAGTAACAGTCAGGTGTGCCCCCCAATCCTATGTAGAAATGTAGCAACAGTCAGGTGTGCCCCCCCTCAATCCTATGTAGAAATGTAGCAAGTCAGGTGTGCCCCCCAATCATACGTAGAAATGTAGTAACACATATGTGTAGGTATAATAACAGTTGAGCACAGATTACCTGAGCTGTCCAAGGTAGCAGGATAGATTGTAGCATGTGTGCAATATGCAGGTCTGTGTGTGTTAGGATGGTGTGTGTTGAATATTGTGTGAGAGTGGTCAGTATGTATGCATGATGAGATTTGTCCTAGTGGCCATTGCCCAGTACTGCCAATGACAGGGCCAAGTTCTCACAACTGCAGTGCCAATCACAAAGCTTCCCAGAAAAACACATTCCAGCAACAAGCCATAGTAAATGTCTGGAAGTAATATGTGTCACCATCTGAAAGAAGGACATGGCATGAATGCCGGCCCACATATGCAAACAGTACACAGGGGGAAATACCCCAGACAGACTGTGTATAATATGCAACTGTCAAATGGACACACACTTGAAATTGTACATACAGGTTTGCAGCACTTTATTGGGGCTTGTAGCAGGGAATACCAATGTCATCTGGCGAAACACTGGCAGACCACAAAGGTCATAGGAATGAAGTATTGAGAAACAGCTGATTTCCCTGCATAAGCCAGAATACGTAGAATGTCCCATGCATATCTGTGAGTCAGATGCAAGTAGTGTCCATAGCACACATGCATTCAGCTCACCCCCCCCCCCACCACCACTCACAGGTACCTCTCTGGTCTTATCCCTGCTGTTGGGAATGAGTACAATATGACCCCCATCTGTGTATGGCAATAGTGAAAGAATGCAGCAGGCAGAACAGGTGTCCCATGCAGGTGTGTTCCTAGCTGTAAGCAGCACCCTGCCAGCATCCACACCACTGGACCAATAATGACAGAAAGTATTAGCATGAACACCTTGCACACCTACCTGTCACCCCAGAGGAATATAGTGTATTGCAGTCTGGGACTGTAGGAGTGACAGAATGCAACAGCCTGTTACAGTTGGCCTGCATCACTACCAAATGGCCTACAGTCATCTGCCAAAGGCCTGTGTCTCACCCGTACTGCCAATGTATGTTATGTCATGGACTCCCTAATAACAACATAACACAGCCCACAGAACCCAAATGCAAGGCCATGTGGACAAATCACAGTAACATGTCCACCATGTCCTACTGCATGAACTGTGGACCAACACCAAATTACTGCTGGGATGAGGTGATAACTAAAGGGAACATATCAGATAATGTTTGCATAATGTATTGAAGAGGATAGAATAATAGAAAGGATGGGAGTATGGGCAGCATGGAGTGTGTGAAGTCTGAAACTCAGCCATGTGCACATACTATCCCTGGCTGCAAACACAAGAATGGGTGGCTACAAACCTGCTTGTAGACCACAATGTGAAGGGGTAATGTTCAGAATTATGACCCCTGCCTCTGGGTAACCTGTGTGAATCTGTACAGCTGTGAGGTATAGCGACAGCAGGATATGGCCATACTGTCACGTCGATGGATGTACAAGCATGGGATCCTCTGCCACCACTATAACAAGGTGCTGAACCATTTACACAGACCCAGCAGCAAGTGTCTGCAGCTTCCCCTCCAGAATGGCATGATTGTGCAAGAATATGTAGGCTGCTGACCACAATACTGGACACAGCTGCATTCACCCTGTGTTCCTCAGGACATCACTGCAAGCAAATATGTATACCTGAAAGTACTTGATGACATAAAACATCACAGTGTATAACAGTACATATGGCTGAATATCTCTGCTAACACCAGGACCATGTAGCAGAAGCAGCACAGACACAATTACCTACAGTATCCCACTATCCTTTGCCCATTTTGACCCCATATTGTCAACCAATCTACAGATATCCTGCAGAAACAGTTTGCTAGCTGTAGGTGTAGAACAAAAAAGTCTGCACTGAAGTACAATCTACCTAGAATGGATTCACACATTCAGTATAAAAATTCATACTGGACATGCTCCCACACTTAGAGAAATGAAAGCCATGTCAGACAACAAAATACTGAAAGGTCATACTGGGCATGCTCGCACAAAATGGAAGCCCATGCCTGGCAACAACAGTGGACCATACATATCTGACAGTCGCAGATGTTAGTGCATTCACTCCTCAGTACACACCAGCCATGCTTTGCGCACACATTGGATAGGAATACACACATATATCCAAGGACAACACACTATAATAGGCCAAAAATACACATACATAGATGTGTGGAAGAGTGACAGTGACAAAGAGCCTCCCATCATGAGGCCTGTCCCACCCAGCACACATCCAATTGGCTAAAACCACATGATGTGCAGATGTCAATCACCATAGACATTTGCATCTGCTATCTCTCAGCACTATAGTGTCTGTGCTAACTGTGTAACATGACTGTACATGTCAGTAGTCATCTAGCAGTTGTATACACATATCTGTGGAATATAAACCTGTGTGTGCCTGAGTGTTAATAGCCTGCCTCTAGATTGAGTTATGGCCCATGCACACACTACACTCCCTATTGCCCTATTATGGCAAGCCTGCTGATGTCTTCACCTTGACATACACCTTTGGGGAAAGTGTAGCCCAGTAATTTCTGTGGCACATCCTATAACTGTGTAAGGTTGTAGTGTGATGTACTAGCTAGATAGGAGTTCAAATCCCAGATGTGGCAACTTTGTGTGTGTTTGTCTGTGTAGGGACTGCTGATTTTTAGGCCACTCATACTCACTACAATTTCAAATGCCCTACTTTGGCAGGGCTGCTGATGTCATTCACTTTGAAATACACCGTTGGGGAAGGAGTAGCTCAGTAATTTCTCTGGCATGTCCCATAGCTGCGTAATGCTATCATGTGATACACTAGTTAGGTAGGAGTTCTATTCTCAGGCATGGTAAGTGTGGTTGTTTTTTTTGTCTGTGTAGAGAGCAGTGCTTTTGAGGCCATTCACAGTCACTACAACCTCCATTGCCCTTCTTTGGAAAGCCTACTGATGTCATTCACTTTGAAATACACCTTTGTGGAAGGTGTAGCCCAATAATCTCTGTGATGCATCCTATAACTGTGTAATGCTGTAGTGTGTTAAACTAGTTAGGTAGCAGTTCTATTCCCAGACATGACAAGTGTGGATGCTTGTGTGTTTGTTTGTCTATGTAGGGAACAATCATTTTGAGGCCATTCACAGTCACTACAACCTCCATTGCCTTCTTTGGTAAGCCTGCTGATGTCATTCACTTTGAAATACACCTTTGGGGAAAGTATAGCCCAGTAATCTCTGTGGCATGTCCTATAAATGCGTAATACTGTAGTGTGATATATGAATTAGGTAGGAGTTCTATTCCCAGACATGGCAACTGTGAAGCTGTGTGTGTGTAGGGATCAATTTTTTTTTGGTCATTCACAGTCACTACACACACCTACAAATAGAGAACATTGGTAAGTGTGCAGTAACAGAGACCTGATCCAAGCCTCCAGAGAGCACCCCTGCAATACCAGGTACAGCTCTCGCCGTACCTGTTGGCCACCAAACCAGGACCAAAACAATAAAGATGGAGGAGTGTCCATATTCACCAAGGATATTCACACCACCAGGCTATTTGCCCAACAGAATGTGTCTGAAATACCCTCAGTGCAACTAACAGTAGGTTAGACTGCATTCCAAATTGTATAGCTTGCTACAGATCCCCCACCATACCCCATGATACCCACTACAACTTTTGAAATACTGTGAAATATTATGATACAAGCAAGCACCCTAATACTGGGTGACTTACACTACCTTGCCATTAACTGGGGAAACTACTTGTGTAACAACACATGTGCCCAATGGTTCTTGGAAGTCATAATTCCCAATGCCCTGGATCAAGTAACCCATAGTCCCACCAGGGGCTCAAATATCCTAGACCTTGTCATTACCAACATGGGAAATCAATGCTCCATAGCTATGGTCACCCGTCAGTGGTCAGGTATGCCCATGAGCTAATCACTCTTAACATCAACATCCATCCCCATAACACACATCTCCAAAGCCAATGTCATGCTACACGTCAGATGTGACTAACATCACGAAACCCATGCAGATGGGAACTGAAAGGATGACTGCTGAATCATACATGAAGGCACTATACGAGCACATCCACTTGTGCATGAATTGTGCCATCTAATATTGAACCAAGACGGTCCCCACCAAGAAAAGAAAGCCAAAGTGGTGGCCCCCTGCCATAAATGTACTGTACAACAAAAGTAGAAAACTGTTGCAGAAATGGGGTAATTTCCAGGATGCAAAATTCTCCCTTACCAGCTACAGTAAGAGACAGAGATCCCTCGCAACATCCACCAAAGCTAGTTACGAACATAATATAGCCAAAGATGCCAAAGACAACTGCAAGCCATTCCATAGCTATGTGAGGAATCTAAATGGCAATGCTCAAAACTGCTGTGAGCTACAACAGGATGGTATTAAATTTATTGCTCCCAGGGATATTGCCAATATCCTGGCAGATCGATTCAGTGCCAACTGCACCCTGCTCCCAACCCCCAAAGGGCCCATCTCAACACAGACAGATTGCCATATTCCGATAATAATGGCCACATAGGTAAAAAACACAGTCAACCAGTCAACATCAAGGGTTGTGTACTACATGAGCTAAAAACTGAACTGGTGCCTTACCTATGTGCCATGTCTAATCATAGCCACACCTCAGGCTTTATGCCCACTGTATCACACACAGCTATAGTTATCCCAGTCCGCAAGGGGGGATCCATTTTGGATCCTGGAAACTACAGCCCCAGCAGTATGATGTGCCTGATCTGCAAGACCATGGAATGTATTATCATGGAAATGAAAACAAAGGCAGTGGCAACCTGCAAACACTGGACCCTAACCAGGTTGTGTTTCTGAAAGGCGGATCATGTCCCCTCAACCTAAATGAAAACTGTGACTTTGTCTCCAGAGCTGTGGACAAGGGTAAGGTGGTTCACACAGCCTATCTGGACCTCACCAAGCCCTTTAACACTATCCTCCAGTCTGGAATCATAGATAAATGTATCAAGCTGGCCATAAACCCCAATGTCACCCGACGGGCTGCCAACTGCTGTACTGACAGAACTCACACTGTAAATGTAGGTGACACCACCCCGAGTCCCAGACAAGTGACAGTTGGAGTACCTTAGGGTTCAGTCCTGGCACCGCCCTTGTTTGGCATCTACTGGTCTGAAGTACAGTCCAATAGAAAGGGACACTGGCAAAGAAAGGTCGCATATGACTGCACACTGGGGGCCAATATTGAATCCCCACATGATGTGGATATTCTACAAAAGGGCCTTACAGAAAGACATGCTTGGTGCCTGAGCCATGGCCTCAAGATTAATGCCAAGAAATATATAGTTATCCCAATTGGGAAGAGACATATACCTGTGAAGTACCACATAGGTGGCAGTACACTAAACACCTAAAGTGTGATAGACTTAGGGACACAGGTGGACAGTGGTCTCACCTTTGATAACCGCATCGCCACAACAGTCAGGAAACCCACCTATGTGGCACACCTCCCACTAAGGGCTTTACATCCAGGAAAAGGAGGCCATTGTCCCACTGTAGTCATCTTTCAGTAGACCCAGTATAGACTGCAATCGCCCATTACGTATGTACCTCACAAGTCATCTTCAACAAGTAGAGAGGCAGCAGACATACCTCACAAAATAAAAAAAACAACCGGAAGAGCAACTGCCACAATCCTTTAAACACACCAAAGTCCGAAGGTATAAGATGATACCACGAGGAAAAAATACTTGTAGCAAATCTTACAGTTTGGTTGGTTTACTCATTAGAAATACTCAAAACAAGTCCTTAGTGAAAAGACAAATCTTCTTTATTAATCCACAGGTACAAATGAAAAACGAGCGCTTTCGCCTGGCGAATCCCAGGCTTTTTCAAGATAAATTAACTGTGTGGCCATGCAGTTTATGTACTCCACAGATAGGCCAATTGCTAACCAATAATCATATCAATTAAATAATTATATCAAACAATTATGCAATTACGCCATCTAAATGAATTTTCAGCATGGATTTTGTTTAAAGTGCAATAGTGCTTTTTTCATCATTATTTATATTTGTAGTGCTCATTGTTGCAGTATAAAATTGTGAATGTCTTTGGTGAATATACATTGTTAAAAACTGAGTGAGTAAACCAACCAAACTGTATGATTTGCTACAAGTATTTTTTCCTCGTGGTATCATCTTATACCTTCGGACTTTGGTGTGTTTAAAGGATTGTGGCAGTTGGTCTTCTGGTTGTTTTTTTTCTTCGTCTATTTTAACGTTTTACTTGATACCTCACAAAATTACCACAGGCCTAAACCAGATGCCCTATGCTGACCGTTTGAAAATCATCCAGCTATACTCTGTCATGTATCGTGTTCTCAGTGGTGATCTCTGCTTAACATACCATGCCATGTCAAACCCACAGCTGTTGGACATGCTACACTTAGAGAATTCCAAACCCTCATAGCTACATGCTCCAGGGATCCAAATCCTGTCATCACAATGAACAATACATGCAGGAGGGATGTGTTCCTGACCAAGCGACTCCCCAGACTCTGGAATAGACTGTCCATACATGTCAAGCAGAGGGCCTCTTTGGCCCTCTTCAAAAGGAACCTGGACGATTGGATGGGAGATAGGAAATTTACCCCGGGGTCATATCATCTACCCTGCTAGACAAGGTTCAGGGAAGTAAATATTGTGGGAAGTCATAGCCAGGGAATTGTCATGTCTAGGCATGTATAGGCCCTAGGGCCGATAGCCTAGTATCACCGTATGACCCTATGAACCTATGAACTACACTTTCCATTGCCCAACCTTGGCAAGGTTACTGAAGTCATTCAGTTTGAAATATACCTTTGGGGAAGAATTAACCCCATAATCTCCATGGCATGTCCTCTAACTGTGTATTGCTGTAGTGTGATATTCTAGTTAGATAGGAGTTCTATTCCTAGACATGGCAAGTGTGGATGTGTGTGTGTCTGTGTAGGGAGCAATGCTTTTGACGTCATTCACAGTCACTACAACCTCCATTGCCCTTCTTTGGCAAGCCTGCTGATGTCATTCACTTTGAAATACACCTTTGGGAATACAGTAACCCAGTAATCTCTGTGGCATGTCCTATAACTGTGTAATGCTGTAGTGTGATATACTAGTTAGGTAGGAGTTCTATTCCCAGACATAGCAAGTTTGTCTGTGTAAAGAACAATGCTTTTGAGGCCATTCACAGTCACTACAACCGCCATTGCCTTTCTTTGGCAAGCCTGCTGATGTCATTCACTTTGAAATACATCTTTGGGGAAAAAGTAGCCCAGTAAGCTCCATGGCATGTCCTCTAACTGCATAATGCTGTAGTGTGATATATTAGTTAAGTAGGAGTTCTATTCCCAGACATAGCAAGTGTGGATGTTTGTGTGTGTGCTTGCTTGTCTGTGTAGGGAGAAATGCTTTTGAGGCCATTCACTGTCACTACAACCTCCATTGCCCTTCTTTGACAAGCCTGCTGATGTCATTCACTTTGAAATATACCTTTGGGGAAGGAGTAACCCAGTAATCTCTGTGGAGTGTGCTATAACTACGTAATGCTGGTATGTGTGTGTGTATGTGTTTGTCATTCATATCCTGTGTGGAGGTGGCTGTGACTGTGTAACAACTGAACTCATTGTGGAGTGGGTTTGGGAAATTTCTTATATGGTGGGCCTATTATACATCACAATGTCCACCTTACAAGGATAACAGATGTCAAACAGCAGAGAGGCTGGGGTTGACAATCCATACCCCTACATGTGACATCAAGGCCTGGCAAATAATTTAGGCAACCCTTGTATTACCCTGAGAATACTCTCAACCCATGTCTCATACACAAACATACCCGGCTAGGCAACAACCACTATGTTGGTAGTTCCCTGCATACTGCCCACAGATAGTAACCATGGTGTGATTGCAGTGGACTACAGAGGGTATGGTACCCTGTCCCATCACTACAATAAACACATAACTGGATACAGTGCTCTTTCACTATGTTCCCCACTGGACGCCTGAAACAACTGTAGTGTCAGCAAATGTAACCCACAAAGGACATTCCATGCCTTATACACATGGCCTGTATGGACAGATGCCACTGACACCAGGGAATACCTGTATTATGCTGTCAATGTAGGTGCAGGGTCAACCTGGTATCCTTTGCCAGTTATCACCACATGAGGCCAGGAATAGCACATCTGATGATAACAATATGTGTACACAACTTGTCCCAGACACCCCAGGTACACTTCAACATGTCACAGAACATGCATATGGGATGAGTGCACATC